>NW_006287821.1:1378341-1382435 GCF_000327345.1 Myotis davidii
TGACCACAGCTCAGGCCTGCTCCCTGCTGGCAAGTGGACATCCCCCGAGGGGTCCTGGGCTGCCAGAGGAATGTCTGACTTACAGCTTAGGCCTGATGCCCCAGGGAGCAGGCCTAAGCCAGCAGGTGGACATCCTCCAAGGGGTCCCAGACTATGAGAGGGCACAGGCTGGGCTGAGGGACCCCCCGAGTGCACAAATTTTTGTGCACCAGGCCTCTAGTTGTAAATAATGCTGCAATAAATATAAGAATCAATATATCTTATTGAATTAGTATTCTCATATTTTTTAGGCAAATGCCTCAAAGAGGAATTGCTGAGTCATATGGTAATTCAATTTTTAATTTTTTGAGGACCCTCCATACTGTTTTCCATAGTGCCTGCATCAATTTGCAATCCCACCAATAGTGTGTGAGGGTTCCCTAAAAGGCTGTAATTATTACTAGGAGTATTTAAGAGTCTCAAAATGGATCTCTTTCTGAAAATTGTTACACACTAACCTGTACTTATATTTAATTTATACTCTTTAACTCTAATGTGATGTTGCTATATCAGTGACTTTGGTGTGAAAGTTTTCTACCCACCTCCACTAAGTAGGAATGCTAGCTAGCACTGGCCTTCAGCCTTGTTCCCCATGATTCTCTTTCTGACAGGGTTTTTGCATTCCCTATAGCCTCATATGACATATGGAGAATGAGGCATTCATTAACTTATAGCTTTCTCACCAGCCAGGTCAATGGAAAGGAAATAGAGTCTTGCTAAAATGATGCTACAACTCAGTAGACACACCTACAGGTAAAGTGTTCCCTACATGGTGATGGTCTGCTTTTACGTAGCTTTCTAGCATTGTGATCTCTGTGATTGTGCATCATCTTGTGCCTGAAAATCTTCCAGATCCCCCCTGAAATATTTGATTTTATAACATCTTTGTGAAGAAAAGGCACAATAATTAATAAGACTCGGATTAAGAATGAGGTCAACAGATCTAAAAAAATATCTTTTTCTTTATCTCTATCTCTTTTCTCCCTTTGTTAAATAATTCAAGAAATATCTAGTGAGCACTTATATGCCAGGCACACTTAGCTGTTAGATACCTCTAGAAACTTGTTACTTAAAGTGTTAGTGGAACACAGCATCAGCATTACCCAGAAGCTTATTAGAAATGCAGAATCTTAGTCCTCCTCCAGACAGAATCAGTTTCTGCATTTTAACAAGATCTGCCAGTGATTTGTATGTGCATTTAAGAGGCACTGTTCTAGACAATTCTCCCTAACTCTACCTTTAAATACCGCTATGACTTTGAGAAAGTAAATTCACTTTTCTAAGCCATTTAGCAAATGAGGGGATGAAAGAGTAGAACCCATTTCATGTGTTATGGGGAGGATTTAATTACATAAACTCTGTAAAGCCCTTTACCACACTGGTTGTACCTCCTAAGTGCCTTTTTTTTAAAAAAATTAGCCATTATTGTTGTTTTTATTATTATTTTGTAGTTGAAAGAAAAAACTGTTTTGCAAAACTTCTCTTGTAGTAAATTTCTTTTCTAGTTCATTTACCTGTTCAAAGTGCTCACACAGAGACATTATTCCAAGAGACATGACAATTATAACACTTGATCCTGGATTGGATCCTGAATAGAAAGAGAAAGATGGAAAAGGAACGTCTCAGTCAGCTCGGGCTGCTGTAGCAAAATACCACAAACGGGGTTGTTGACATAACGGATGTTTCTTTTTTCATAGTTCTGGATGCTGGAAGCCCAAGATATTAGGGTGCCGGCACAGTGGTACTGGTGAGGACTCTCTTCCTGACTCACAGAAGGCTGCCATTGTGCTGTCTGCTCATAGGGGCTGTCCTCTCTCTCTTCCTCATCTTACAAAGCCAATAATCTCGTGAGGGCTCCATGTCATGACATAATCCCACCCTAATCACTTCCTAAAGGCCCAACCTCCAAATGCCATCAAATTGGGATTAGTATTTTAATGTGTGAATTTGGGGGGTACACAGGTTTTAGTCCATAAAGGGAATAAGTTTGTTGGTGATGTTATTTCTTTCTATAAATGAGACTATTAGACATTGGAATTTAAGTGATATGAAATTAGATGATGATGAATCTCTTCTAGATGAAACACTGCACAAGTATTTTTTTTTAGAACAGGGCTGAATATATTTTAAAGGCTATAAACAATAACAATTGAAGTAGCATGATTGTTACTGCTGATTCTCCTTTCCTTTTGTTCAGTTTCATCATAGAACTTAGTATAGTTAGTTACAATGGATTCCTAACTCAAAAAAGCTCCAGATTGTGCCCATTTTATTTGTTTACTAGAGGCCCGGTGCATGAAATTTATGCACTTAGGGTGGCGAGGAAGGGATCCATTCAGCCTGGATTGTGAGAAGGCACAAGCCAGGCCAAGGGACCCCACCAGTGCATGATCAGGACGGGGAGGGACACGGGAGGTTGGCCAGCCAGGAAGGGACTGCGGGAGGGCTCTAGGGCATGTCCAGCCCATCTAGCTCAGTCCCAGTCAGCTGGGCCCCAGCAGCAAGCTAACCTACCAGTCAGAGCATCTACTCCCTGGTGGTCAGTGCACGTCATAGTGACTAGTTGGCCGGTTGACTGTTTACCCCCTCGTGGTCAGTGCACATCATAGCGAGCAGTTGAGTGGCCTTAGCATATCATTAGCATATTATGCTTTGATTAGTTGAACAGATGACCAGACAACCAGACATTTAGCATATTAGGCTTTTATTATATAGGATACTCCTAGAAACTGGTGGCATGCTTGGCACAGAGAGGCATTCAATACATATGTGTTAAATATATGAATAAATGGGTTAGACCAGAAGCATCTCTCCATCTTTCCAAAGTTTTCATTACCTACGTTTTTTTTTGGGGGGGGAAAGATAATTTCAAACTTACAGAAAAGATGTCAGAATAATAAAAGGAACCCTCCTTTACCTTTTACCCCAAATTACCATTATTTTTTAGTTTTCAACATTTCATTTTAAAATAATTTCAAACTTAAAAATTATTTGCAAGAGAAACTACAAATAATACAAAGAATTACGCTTCACTCAGGATTCTAAATTATTAACAGTTTACGTTTGTCTTTTCATTTTCTCTTGTATATAGTTATTTTCTTTCTGAAACATTTTAAATTAGGTTGCAGACATGTTGCCAAATTACCCCTAAATACTTCAGTGTGTTTCTTAAAAACAAGGGCATGCTTCTACATAACCTCAATACCCTCATCAAACTCAGGATATAAATATTACTATGATACTTTTATCCAATCAACAAACCCCACTCAAATTTTTCCAATCATCTCTTATGGAAAGAATAGTAATAACAAACTTGTTGTCTTTCTCTCCTTTCCATTCTGGTTCAAGATCCAATCCGGAATCATTCATTATATTTAGTTGCCATGTATGTTTAGTTTCGTTCAATTTGTAATTTCTTAGTTTTTCATGATTTTGACATTTTTGAAGAGTATAGCTCAGTTATTTTATAAAATTTCTTTCAATTTTTTTTGATGTTTTTCAAGACTAGATTAAAAATACACTTTTTTGGTTTAAATACCACAGAAATGATGCTGTTTTCTTCTCAGTGCCTCACATCAGGAGGACACAGAATCTATTCTCATTACCAATGATATTAACTTTTGTCATTTGGTCAAGGTGGTGTCTGTGATATTTCTCCACTGTCAAGTTCATTAATAAGTAATTAATAGTTATTTTGTTGGGACTTACTTTGAGACTATATATTTTCTCATCCATATTTCACCCATTTAACATTAATTGAATCATCTAATTTAATAAAAGACAAATAGGGTAATTAACCATACCTCTGACACGCTTCCCATTGGCTAATCAGGGCGAGATGCAAATTAACTGCCAACCAAGATGGCGGCCAGCAGCCATGCAGCTGAAGTGAACAGGAGGCTTGTTTGCCCCGGTGATGGAGGAAGCCATGCCTTGCCGGGATCTGAGCTGCACTCTAAGAAACAATGTTGCAATTATAGAAGCCAAACAAACCCCAGATACCTGCTTTCAGCCGTCAGAGCTGGAGCTAGCAGGACCGCAACAATGTTGCAATT
>NW_006287821.1:1382477-1401401 GCF_000327345.1 Myotis davidii
ACACACCCACTTACACACACACACACACACACACACAGAGATATTAATAGTGAGCATATTATCCCCTCCACAATTTTTTATGCTGGAATAAAACAGTGCCTAGCAATTAGCCAGGTAAAAGGGGATGGATTGACCCTAACAGCAGAACGACTGGGAATGACTGGTCACTATAACACACACTGTCCACCAGGGGTCAGACACACAGTGCAGGAGCTGCCCTCTGGTGGTCAGTGCACTCCCACATGGGGGAGCTCTGCTCAGCCACAAGCCAGGCTTATGGCTGCCAGTACAGCGGTGGTGGTGGGAGCTTCTCCTGCCTCCTCAGCAGCGCTAAGGATGTCTGACTGCAGCTTAGGTCTGCTCCCCACTGGCAAGTGTACATCCCCTGAGGGTTGCTGGGCTGCCAGAGGGATGTCTGATTGCCAGCTTAGGCCCAATCTCCTGGGGAGCAGGCCTAAGCCATCAAGAGGTCATCCCCTGAGGGGTCCCAGACTGTGAGAGGGCACAGGCCGAGCTGAGGGACCCTCCCCTCACCCCGAGTGCACAAATTTTTGTGCACCGGGCCTCCAGTTTATTATAATAGCATTTGCTGAATGATACTTTTCAATTCTAGCACTCCTACATTTATTAGTTGGCATTCTACTGTAAGATAGAGCTTTCTCTTTATGTTTATTTATATGTTTATGTTAGTATGGACTATGGATTTTTATTGTATTGAAATGGTTATAATCAGTAATTATTTTATTACAGCTTTATTGAGGTACACTTGACATATAACAGACTGGTTATGTTTAAAGTTTGAGGTGTTCTGCTGTATTTGTATACGGTGAAAAAAACACCACCAGTCCATATAATTAACATTTTCTTTGTGTGTGTGTGTGTGTTTTAATTTATTTCAGAAAGAAAGGGAGGAGAGAGATAGAAACATCAACGGTGAAAGAGAATCATGGATCAGCTGCGTCCTACATGCCCCCTACTGAAGATCGAGCCTGCAACTCAGGCTCATGCCCTGACCAGTAATCAAATCAAACTGTGTCCTCCTGGTTCATACTAGTATAGGTTGTTGCTCAACCACTGAGCCACACTAGCCAGGCTAAAATTAACATTTTCACCAACCATAAGTTTTCTTGTTTACAAAACTCAAATTCCTTCACTTTCTTTCCCCTCATTCTGAGAAAATCACTAATTCGATATATGACATTGTAGATTAGTTTTCAATTTTTCTAGAATTTTATATGAATGGAATTGTACAGTATTCTTTTTTTGAGGCATCTGTCTTCTTTTACTCAGTATAAGTATTTTATTTTTAGATTCATCCATGTTGCTGACTATGGCAATATTTCTTCTTTTAAAAATTATAATTAATTAATTAATTAATTAATTTTTTTATTGCTAAGCAGTATCCTATGTTATTGATTTATCACAGTTTGCCCATTCACTTACTGATGGACATTTTTTTTTCTAGTTTGGGACTATGCAAAGTTGCTATGGATAAGTACAAGTCTTTGTACAAATTTATGTACATGTCCTTATATGAATATACTCTTTAATTCTCTTGAAATGGCTGGATCACACAGTAGAGTTCTACTGAACTTTAATAAACTGCTAAATCAAAGTGTTTGTGCTATTTAGATTTTCCCAACACTATATGAACACTTTCATTGTTTGATGTCCTCACCAACACTTGGCATGGTTAGTGCTTTGTATTTACAGCCATTTTAGAGTGTGGATAGTGGTACCATTTGATGGTTTTAATTTGCATCTTCCTAATAACTTATAATGTTAAACATTTTTTTTTGTGGGCTTATTTGCCCTTTTTGTATCTTTTTGGAGAAGTATTCTTTAAAATCTCCATTTAAAAAATATATTTTATTGATTTTTTTCAGAGAGGAAGGGAGAAAAGAGTTAGAAACATCAATGAAAGAGAAACATTGATCAGCTGCCTCTTGCATACCTCCTACTGGGGATGTGCTCGCAACCAAGGTACATGCCCTTGACCAAAATCGAATCTGGGACCTTTCAGTCTGCTGGTCGATGCTCTCTCCACTGAGCCAAACCAGTTAGGGATAAAATCTCCATATTTTTATTGGCTCATCTTCTTATTATTGAGTTGTAAGGATTATTTCATTCATTCATTCACTCATTCATTTTCTTTATTAAGGTATTATATATGTGTCCTTATCCCCCATTGCTCCCCCACCCTCCCGCTCATGCCTCACCCCCCTAGTGTCTGTGTCCATTGGTTATGCTTATATGCACGCATACAAGTCCTTTGGTTGATATTTCCCCCTCCCCTCACTTCCCCCTGCCTTCCCCCTGAGGTTTGACGGTCTTATGTTAGAATTCTTTATATGAGCAAGTCATTTGTCAGATTATATGCTTTCTGTTTTTTTCTCCAGTCAGCAGGTTGTTGTTTCATTTTGTTAATAGTATTATGGGAAGTATAAATGGTTTTTATTTTAATGAAGTCCATTTATCAGTTTTTCTTCTTTTATAGTTTGTGCTTTTTGTGACTTGAGAAATCTTTCAAAATCTAAGATCATCAAGATTTCATTATATGTTTTATTTTATATGTGTAATAGCTTTATATGTGGTTTTGAGAAAACCACATGTACATGGTTTGAGAAAATGACTGGGAATTTTTGTATATGGTTTGAGGATATGATAAGGAAATGATTAGACTTTCTTCCTTCCTTGACTTCCTCCTTTCCTCCCTTCCTCCTGCTTTAATTCCTTCTTCTCCCCACCCTTTTATTTTCATTTGACTTTTTAATTGTTCCAGCTCCATTTATTGAGAAGATTCTCTTTTCCCATTGAATTCCTTTGCATTTTTGTAGAAAATCAATGGACCATATATATGTGTATTTCTTTTAGCCTTTGTATTCTATACTACCAGTATTCATCTACATGTCTCTGTCTATATTACCATCTTGATTGCTATAGCTTTATAGTAAGTTTTATTTATTTATTTATTTATTTATTTATTTATTTATTTATTTTTACTTTTTAGGACTGTTATTATTTTTTAGCAAAGTTATTTTATAGTAAGTTTTAAATTAAGTAATTAAGTTCTATAACTTTGTTATTATTTTAAATATATTTTTATTGATTTCAGAGAGGAAGGAAGAGGGAGAGAGAGTAGAAACATCAATGATGAAAGAGAATCATTGATTGGTTGCCTCCTGCACATCCCACACTGGGGATCAAGCCCACAACCCTGGCATGTGCCCTTGACTGCAATTGAACCTGGAACCCTTCAGTCCCCAGGCCAACGCTCTATCACCTGAGCCAAACTGGCTAGGGCTAAACTTTGTTATTTTTTTACAAATTTTTTTTGGATATTCTAACTCCTGTGCATTTAAAAAACAAACAAACAAATAAACAAAAAACCCAACTTGTTAGTTTCTACAAAAATCTTGCTTGTATTTTGATTGAGATTATATTGACTCTATAGATTTTTTTGTTATTTTTAATGGTTTACAGTTTATGTTTCAAATTGACACAGTCTGCACTTCAAGATACCCCATCACCTAAAATAAATATTTCTTCTTTTTCTTTTTTACATTCAATATTATTTTGTATTAGTTTCAGCATAGCGGTTAGACAGTCATATCCTTTACAAAGTGCTCTCCTGATATTTCCATTACCTACCTGGTCTCACACACAGTTACCACAATATTATTGACTACATTTCCTATGTTGTACTTTACATCCCCATAACTATTCTGAGCTTCTTTTTAGTGTATACTCTAAAGTAGAGTATTTCTTGGCATTTTTGCTGTTGCTTCCATATATTTTACTTTTAAATAAGACATAAATTCTCAACTATGTTTTATTATTTTGCTTTACATTGTCAATCATCTGTTGCAATATTTTAAAAAAATGTGTTTGGAAGGAAGCCACTATTTGCAGTTCTCTCCTAAGGCATAAGGAGGCATATTCCCTCTCCTTGAGGGCAGAGTATCTGCATAAATTATTTGGAATTCTTCTGCTCAGGAGATTTGTCTCTTCTTCATTTATTAATTTAAATAGTAATTTATTCGTGGATTCATGGATATTTATTTTATACTTTGAGTTATGATCCAATACTACTTTATTTTCTTGCTAAAACTATTCCAGCTTTGGCCATTGGGAGTTCTTTCAGTGTTCCTGTGCTCATTTGATATACCCGCATCTATGTGGCTTTTTGTTTTTTTGAGTACTTCCTTACTCTCATACTACAAAATGCTTCAGGCTCATATTCTTTTTAAAAAATATACATATTGATTTCAGAGAGGACAGGAGAGGAAGAGAGAGATAGAAACATCAATGATGAGAGAGAATCATTGATTGGCTGCCTCCTGCATGCTCCACACTGGGGATCGAGCCTGCAACCGGGGCATGTGCCCAGACTGGGATTCAAACCGTGACCTCCTGGTTCATAGGTGGACGCTCAACCACTAAGCCTTGCTGGCTGGGCTTCAGGCTCATATTCTTTATATCTTGTCTCAGTCTTAGAAACAGCCATTTTGCCAAGGATCCTTGGTTCCTTTTATTGGAAATGAGTATTAGAAACAAAAACCTGGGCATTAGGTATACTTGTTATCACAGGGGTATCTTTCCCTTTTTAAGTCCTCAAAGTTGACAGGGCAAAAAACATATGTGTATACTAGCTTGTGTATATATACATATCTATAAACATTTCTGTATGTCACCATCTGTATCTATTAAGCTGAACATGAATTTATATTGATTTTTTGAACTATAATCCATTACTATATGGGTCATTTGGGATTAACTTTAATTATATTTTATTTATTTGATTAGTTCATGTAGTTACATGGTTCAAAAGAGTAAAAGGGCATGTAATGAAAATTCTCTCTCCTACTCTTTTCTACCATCACACTGGTTCCCTCCTGGAGGTGACTAATGTTATCAGTTTCTTGTGGGAAATTGAATTGACCTTCATAGGACCTGCAAGAAACTTAATTTTCAAAGCAGGTTGACATATCTACTTTAATTTTATCCTGCAACAATAATGTGATTCAATCAAAGAAGTGGGTTCCAATACCATTTTAAAAGTAAGAGAACTGGAAAATAAAAATCTGTTTCCTCCCAATAAGAAAATTGTGTAAATGTGTAATAAGCACAATTTGAGAAGAATATAAAAATCTCCAAATTTTACAGTCAAAATTTGACTATAAGTCTCATGTTTGCTAGTGCCTAACGACTTGACTTTGCCATATGTTTTAAATTCTCTGCATCTCAACATTGGAATAATAATACCTATCTAATACAGCTGTTAATTATGCTTTCAATGGACTTAATCTAGCACCTGGCATTAACTATGCTCAATGAATGGTAGTTATTACTATTTTTGAGTTGTTTTAGTGGTTGAGCATAAAACACTAAACTGTTTTGTTATGCCAGTAATATTTATTTATATTTATTTTTTATTGTTTTTTCCAGTAATATTTATTTAAGTTACATTCAAATATTGCATAGAGGGAGGTCTGGTTATTTCTAGTGACTAGAAATCTAGTCTACTGCTATCTAGTTAGGTCCATTGCTGAGAATCTTTAGAGGAAAATTTCTGTTTATACCTCTAGATAAAGATGCAAAGTCTGGCCCAGGCTGGGTAGCTCAGTTGGTTAGAGCAGTGATCGGCAAACTGTGCCTCGCGAGCCACATGCAGCTCTTTGGCCCTTCCACAAAATCCAACTTCTGTGCATGGGTCACTAAGTTTCAATCGCACTGTATGTGCGTGCCCGCACGTGATATTTTGTGGAAGAGCCACACTCAAGGGGCCAAAGAGCCGCATGTGGCTCGGGAGCTGCAGTTTGCCGACCACTGAGTTAGAGCATCTTCCAGAAACACCAAAGTTGTGGGTTTGATCCCGGGTCAGGGCACATACAGAGTCTACCAGTGGCCATAGCCAATTTAGCTCAGTGGATAGAGTGTCAGCCCATGAAGGGTCCCAGAGTTGATTCCGGTCAAGGGCACGTACCTCTGTTGCAGGCTTGACACCCGGCCCTGACGGGGTGCGTGTGGGAGGCAACCAGTCAATGTGTCTCTCTCACATTGATGTTTCTCTCTCTGTCTCTGTCTCTCCCTCTCCCTTCCACTCTCTCCAAAAATCAATGGAAAAATATCCTCAAGTGAGGATTAACAACAACAACAAAAGAATCTACCAATGAATGCATAAAAATGTGGAACGACAAATTGATGTGTCTCTCCTTCTCTCTCTCTAAAATCAATCAATGAAAAATATGCAAAGTCAAATTTTAAAAAAATTAAAATTTATTTAAAATTGTAAAATTACTTTTGCTTCCAATAATGACACACAGGAGCTTCTGTTGAGTATTCAAAGCATTTTGGGGAGGCCTTTGCAAAACAGTTAATTTTTTTTTTCAAAACAGTTAATTTGTATCTCAAAAAGAGACCCTTAACCATAGATGAGATTCTAAAGATATATCAAAGTGACAGCTTGGCAGTAAGAGAGGACATTTCTCTCTATTTAAACTGCTCTTTACAGCGGACACTTAACCTGGCTAATCAAATGTGACTTTTATCATCAAAATCAGTAAGGCATGAAAAACCTTTATCAAATCTTTCATTACATTGCCCTTTTGAAAGTCTGATCTCTTGTGCCTATTTAAGAGCTGCCACTTGGTGTTCCCTCTGCAGTCCAGGATTTGTTAATCCCTATGGAAGTTCTCTAATGTTCATGTTTGTAAAAGAGTTTGTACTGACCTCTTGGATAATTAGTATCTTGTTTCTCCTACTCTTTAACTTGCAGTTTGTAAACGATTTAGTGCTACTTTCTCTAAAGTCATATCCTTTCCCAAGTTTATCTCCTGATCTTACATAATTCTTATCAAGAAGAGGGAAACCACTGGTACACACCATAGGGATAAGTTAACTAAGACAAAGAGGATACGCAAGCACAGCTGACACTTGAACAACACAGGTTTGAAATGAACAGGTCCCCTTTAAGGCAACTAAAAAAATTAATACTGTAAATGTATATTCTCTTCCATATGTGTTTTTTTTAAAAAAAATTTTAGAGAGAGGAAGGAAGAGAGAGAGGGAGAGAGAAAGAAACATCTATAAGTTACCTCCTGCATGCACCCTAACTGGGGATCAAACCTGCACCCTGAGTATGTGCTCTGACTGGGAATTGAACACGTCACCTTTTTGTGTCTGGGACAGTGCTCTAACCAACTGAGCCACCCTGGCCAGGGCTTCCTAATGATTTTCTTAATAACATTTTTTTCCCCCTAGCTTACTTTAGTGTAAGAATACAGTATCATTCAAACTACATGATAAATGACTATGTTATTAATATGGCTTCCTGTTAACAGTAGGCTATTAGTAGTTAAGTTTTTTAGGGGTAAAAAGTTACATATCCCTTTAACCCTGCATTGTTTAAGGGTCAATTGTACTTCCAAATTTACTTACTCCGACTTTTTGTCCTTTGTAATGCCAACTAAAGGTCATTGTTGCCAAGTCAACACTGACAGAAGTCCTTAATTTGGGATGCAGTGAGGGGAGAGAGACTTTATTCAGTGCAAACAACTCAGTTATGATACATCTTGTCTTTGGAATAGCATAGCTGTGATACAGGTCAATTATGACACAGTATAGCTGTTAGACAGCACAGGTGCGAGGTGGCCCAGGTGTTACAGCTCAGGTGGAGTGAGACAGCCTCATGCCAGTGTTGCAGCTCAGCTGATATTGAAGCTTCAGCTAATGAAAAAAGTCTGCATGGAAACTGAAAGTGTGCTCTCCAGAGACTGGGGAGGCAAATGAGGACTCCAAATCCTTACAGTTTGATTGGTCCAAATAGCATCATCCTGATTGGTCTGAATAGAGTTGCTCTGATTGGATGGTGACAATGCAAATAGGGATATAGTTGTGTGCAGCTCTGATTGGACAGGGAAAGTATCAGTTCTATTGCTCAAATTTGGATCCTAGGAGCTCTCTTATAAGGGTTGACTCAGCAGAAGCACAGTGCTGGACGCTTGGCAGCCCAGACTATGGCTTTTCATTGAAATGCAAAGTGCCTGAGGGACCTCTGTGAACAATGGCTGCTGGACTTGGATTATGAATTTCAGCCCAATTAACCAGAAAAAGTCCTTTCTTGGCAGGTATACTTTTCTTGGGTTCAACGGTAGTTAGCAAATACAACTATGAAGACCTAGATGTTGCCCTGGCTGGTGTGGCTCAGTTTGTTGGAGTGTCATCCTGTGCACCAAAGAGTTGAAGGTTCAGTTCTCCATCAGGGCACATAACCAGGTTTCGGGTTTGAATCTCAGTCTGGGCGTGTGCAGCAACTGATCAATGTTTCTCTCTCCACCCCCCCCCCCACTTCCTTGTCTCTCTCTATACTAGTAAATAAATAAATAAGTAAATAAGTAAATAAATAAATAACCTAGATGTAGTACATGTAGGGACATATATGTAAGTTGGTGTAATATTCCTTTTACTTTAAGCTTTGTTTTGTTTTTATTCTCAGGTGTGTTTTTAAATCAACCTCTAATTTTATAATAAAGTCCTTTGTTTTTATAATTAGTCATCATGCAATGGTATTTGCCCTGTTTATGTCTCATTTTCTATAATTTAACTAGGAATTTCCAGCGAAATAAGCCTCAGTCAGCTTATTTCTTGGTTTAGGAAAATGCAGATTTCATCTAATTGGTGAATCAATCTCTGTCTATTATGTACCCTCATGAAGTGCAGAGTCTAGGGAATAATTTTACATCACAGACCTGCTAGTTTGGGTAAAACTGCTTCTATGGGCACTTGGAAAGAAAATGCAAATTCACCTTGGTGATTGTAGCTTGACAGATGTGTTACTAAATTCCAGCACACAACCAATTCTAAAGGTAAATTGTCAACTATTTATAAGTTTTTCAAACAGTTTCCAGAATAGAAATATACAAGCCCACAAATGTCAGGATTTGGCAGATTCTGCTTAATAAGATAGCATTGGGCTTTGAAAGACTTAGATAAAATAGTGACTTATAATATCTAATGGTGCTGGGGTTTTCCAATGGTTGCCAAACCTAAGTGTATTAATTACACAGTTATCTGTACTAGCTTAATAAATGAAAATATTTGGAGGCAGTGAGATTAATGAGAAAGAAAACTGATTTGGCTCCTCTAGAAGCTATGATGTGGGGCAATTTATTTAACTGTGTGTGTACATGCTGTGTCTTATTCGTCTCATTTATAAATCTCTGGCTACTTTTAATGGTGCATGGTGTGGAACAGAACTGTATAATGGAATTATCTATGATGATGGAGATGTTCTATAGCTTTCCTGTCCAATATGGTAGCCACTAGACTCATTTGACACCTGAACACTTGAAATATAGCTAATGCAAATGTGTAACAGAATTTTAAATTTTTAAATTAATTTAAATTTAAATAGCTATATGTGGCAAATGAGTACTGTTTTGCACAGTATAGTTCTAGACACTGACATACCAGCCATACTCTCTTTCTAGGCACAAGTGAGAAGAGCAGGTAGGTTAATATGCATTGTAGAGGAGTGACCACTAAATGCTTCCATTGCAGATGTAGAACAGAATTCTCTTTTCTCTTACCCCAAGGTAAACAGTATGTAATCATTTATTTGATTAGTATCATGACTTTTATCAACTCTTTTCTACTTTTTATTTATGATAAGAATTGATAGTCCTTGACTTCTTTGTAGTTTTTTTTTTCTTTTTACTTAGCACCCATTTATTGGGCATCTATTATGCGTTGTTAGTCATTATCTTCGCATTGGATATGCAACAGTGAATAAGACTGACTGATCAGGTCCCTGCTCTCACTGAAGCTACACTAACACATAATTATACAACCATTTATTTTTAAATGTTTTTATTTATTTTAGAGAGAGAGGGAGAGGAAGAGAGAGATAGAAACATCTCTCTGTATGTCCCCCACTGGGGATCGAGTCCATAACGCAGGCATGTGCCCCAACCGGGAATTGAACTGTGACTTCCTGGTTTATAGATTGATGCTCAACTACTGAGCAACACTGGCCAGGTACAATAATTGAAGTTTCAATAAAAGTAATCTATTTCAGGAAAGAATTATAGGGCAAGTTAAATTTATTTTTTAAATAAATCTGAAACATAAGCCATATAAAAGCTATTAAATATATTTCAAAATATTACATTAAAGTTCAAAGGTTATATAATATATTTGCATGTTTCTTAATGTAGTATTACAATTAATAGCCAAACATACTGGAATTCTTATGGAAGTATTTATTTCTCATTAATTAACAATGCATTAGTCCATTCATTGTATCATATGAACTCTCTCAATATTAATTAGACTATTTTAATATTTTTTGAATTAATAATAGCACAGTGAATGCCTAGGAAATGAATAACTCTCAATCACTAGATAGAAAGAGGCAACAATTCAATATTCCAGTTTCTTCCACAGTGATTTTTCATTTTGTGTGTCAGTATTTTCTAAAGAGAGAGTTTAAAGGAGATGCATGCTAATCCTTGGGAAATGCTGTTTAGTTAAAGGCTGCTTAGCCACTAAGAGCTATGCTCAGAGGCCTGAGTTTAAGCAAGCCTGGGGTCATTGTGCTGCCAGAGGGTGGCTGGGGTAGTGGACTGCTAAGAGATGACAATATGACCTCAAAGGGACGCTCAGACCAGAGCAGAGGATCCAGTGTCTAAGGTCAGGCCAAGAAGATGAATTAATTCCTCACAAGGTCCTAGTCACAGGGAGATCAGCTATTTGAATGTAGAAGGGGAAATAAATACAGTAAGAATTTAAAAGTGGGCTTAAGGGAATATTCAAATGGCCGCTGTGTCTTCCAAAGAAGACTTAAAATCTGACAAAGAGTGATTTTTCCTCACATATGTTTGTATAGTATTAAACTCTCTATAAATTTGAATAAGTGAAATTAAGCTAGTCACTGAACCTTGTAGTTCTGATATGGAGTGAAGAATTCTAATTCATTGCATTTGACTGAGCTCAATCTATTACCATTACAGGTACAACTTGGCAATAAATTTAAGTTTTAGCTTTTTCACCAGCTACAGAATCTTGGACAAAGAACTTTACTTCTCTTAGCTGCATTTCCTCATATGCAAAATGGAGTAATGGTTAGGGGAGAAGTCTTAATTCAACATCTAGCATGAAGTATGTGCTTAAAAATTATGGCAATGATTATTATTTACATTTTGGAAAACCTTTGCATCTTCAGAAGATTATAAAAATGCCGGGAGCCGGTCCATCCTTGCTGTTTCAAGGGACCTGGCATATGTGGCATACTGTTCTTAATATGTTTGCTCACCTTCTTGGCACTATGTGTTTTAACCAAGGTCACCTCTCTGAGAAAGGTTGTTTCCACCTGGCTGGAGAACCGAGCGAGAGAACATGGCTACAGAACCTGGCTGGAGAACCTGGAGAACCTGGCTGGAGAACCTAGCAAGAGAACATGGACACAGAACTTGGCTGGAGATTGTGGCTAGAGATCCTGGCTAGGCTGCTGATCAACTGAACACTGTCTCCGTGTCATTCCTTCTTTGCCGACTCCGTCCACACCTTTGGGGACCCCTAGACCTGATGGGGTTGGACCCTGGCATAAAAACATTTGCATTTGGAAGATTATGTAGGAATAATGGAAGGAGTTGTTCTTTTTGTGAAAAAAATTCCATTACATATATAAAATACTCAGACACATTTCTCCTAGGTTAATCTGGGTGAGAATTCAGAGCCCTTCCACACAAACATATCCAACAGGACTATAAAAATATGCAAAATTGAACTTAGAAAAATCATATCTATGCTCACACATGGTTGGCAGCAGAGATGACCAGCCCTCACTGCAGGCCTCACCTAACTGTCCTCTGCCTATTTTATATTAAATAAATATAAATCTTTTCTGGTTTTGATGAATTACTGGTCAAATCTAATCTCCACCTATGTTTTTTTAAGGAGGGAAGTCAAATATAGTGTTTTAACAATCATTAAAATGTTAACTAAATTTAAATCTAGGATCTAAATTTTGATATTTTAATTTCTTTTGAATGTAAGTCACTTTTTGCAAGCGAGGCAACAGAATCAAACAAAGGCAGTCTTGCCCCCTAGGGATCCAGGCCAAGTCTTGCAATCTTTAGCAAAATGACATCATAATACAAGGTGTTCACAATAGGGTTATAAACTCTAAACAACAACTGCTTAGTTACATTTTTCCTTAGTAAACAGCCCAAAGTCCAGTCCTTAAAGGCATGATATACAGAGAATCTTGACCTATAAAGGACATAATGACTCAAATTATATGCTGGCCAACGTATTTGTGAAACAAATCAGAGCTGGCCAACAATTAGTGAACAGAGAAAGTTTTTACATTTTGAAAGCTTGCTCCAAAGTTTAAAAAATTCCTGGGTGCTGTTAATAAGAAAGCAAGTGAAAATATCATAGATGCACCACACCGATATTTGATTTTGCCAAGGTCTTCCACTAGAAATGAAGTTAAGAGATTAATGTAGGGGATAAGATACTTACATATTTTCAACATAAATCGCTTAGTAATAAGAAAGCTACATACTGCATTCTTCCATTTGCCCCAAGAACAAACTGACAAAACCATTTAAAAGAAAGAAATGCTCAGCTCTAAAAAGGGTGGTGGCAGCAACACTACCCACTACAGACTGACCTCCCATTTTCCCATACAATTAACATTGCTATTCTTTGATGATACAGGTTCATGTGGGAAAATTTGTCATAAGCTTTTGCCAGGGCCAGGAGATGGAAAATGGAGCATGTCCTAATTAGCTGTTAGTAAACTCAGTTAACATCTTTAGGATGGGCACATAGAACCTGGCCATAGCTTTGTTAGACATCTTCAAACAACAGAATTCCTTAGCCCCTTAGCCAGTTCCTGCTCAATGTCTTAAAGCTGGACTCAGTTTCATCTGACTCGTCTTAGGTCTGAGGTGGATGCTAGTCATCAAAGCCTATAATGTCATTTATGAGTAACCCTGTAGCCTTTGTTTGCATGGTAGGCGATATGCAGCTAGTAAAATCCTGGGAGGAACACCAGGATGCCATTGATCTGTAGGGGATGGCCTAGTCTGCCCAGCACTTTTTTTTTGCTGATATAGCTATTCAGGAGGGCACCCGTGATGATGAGAAAGGTGTCAATCAAAAACAGCTCTGCAGCAAGTGCTGTGATCTTATATGGGATCTCAGGAGGGCTTTTCTTAAACTGAAGGTCAATGTAGCCATCCTGCGTGCTGGAGAGTCTTGAGCACTTCATTTACCACCGGGGATTCAGTAGTTAGGTTGGTACAAGACGGCTATGACATGTCGATATAGCTACAGTGAGGGTGCGGCATCAGGCCACCAGCTCACACATGGTTGGCAGCAGAAATGACCAACCCTCACTGCAGGCCTCACTTAACTGTCCTCTGCCTATTTTGCTAAATCAAGTTTTATTGGAACACAGCAAAGCTTCTTTGTTTATGTATTGCCTACGATTTCTTTTGCACTGCAATAGCAGAGTTGAGTAGATGTATAGAGAATGTATAGCTCTAAAAACCTAAACTGTTTACTATCTGGCTCTTTAGAGAAAAATGTGCTGACCACTGATACACTATACACATATATGTGTGTATTTATGTATATATTATATCTATAGGTATATAAATTATATAGATGTATAAATATGTATTTACATAAATATACACTATAAACATATTTTAGCAGTCTACATACATACACAAACAGAAAATATAAGCATTACTGTTTACTTATTATTTACAAAGTGCCAAGCATTTTGCATGTATAGGTGCACATAATTTTAATATTTATTTGGCAGTTAATATCTTTTTGTAGAGAGGAGGAAATTGAGGCTCAGAGAGATCAAGTGACATATTCAAGATTGCACAGTGAGTAAGTAGCAGAGCGATGCCATAAACTTATGTATATGACCTAAGGGCCCAGGCTGCTTAAACTAAATGATGGTGCAGCTTCATACAGCCTTTACTGCAGGAAGTCGCATGTGGAAGAGGGCCATGGGCATTTGCAGCTACTTAGCTGTGAAGAAGGGCTCATGGAGGAGGAAGGGGTGTTTTGCTATTCAAGTTGTTAGGAAGGTGTGTGTGTGTGTGTGTGTGTGTGTGTAATGTACTATGATCACAAAGAATCCCCAGAAAGCCATCTTTTATTTGCTCTAAAAGGAAAGAACAATTCAAGCTCCCCTGTGATTGTCATAAGTTCACTCTGGCATATGTACCTGTTAGCATCTATGATCACACAGAAACTGTTAGTTTATCAATGTAACACTGAAAGTGGAAGGAAGCTAAAGACTTTTTATAGGAATTGCAGGAAATTCTGAGCAGTAATGCAATGTATATATATTTGGAAAATAATTTTTAAAATCTGCCAGAATGTAACATTACCTATGTCACCTTTTTGGTAATTTTTACAACTAGATGAAGTTTACAAATTGAAGTTCCTCCTGAAGTTCCTACTGAAGTTTGTCCCAAGGATAAACTTTTGGTATTCCAAAGTTGTAGTTAGCCATGGACAGTCATGTATGGCTCTTTCAAAGTTCTATCACTACTTTCAACAATAAAGATTAAGAAAAAAACTACCCCCACATAAAAAACAATAACAAAGTTCTATCTCTAGATTTTTAAGCATTGCATCTGAAAGAAAAAGATGAGTTTTTTAATATTTAAAATGACATATATGTGTTTAAGATAAGCTAATATTTCATTAATAGTGCTAACAGATACTAGATTTGTGCATACCACTGTGGTTAGGGCTAGTTAATTTTTATAAATCTCTAACAGTAGCCCCATTGTGTGTGTGTGTGTGTATGTGTGCTAATAAAAGGGTAATATGCTCATTAGACTGGATGTCTTCTTGGCATCCTTCCAGACAAAGCCGTAGAAGCTGTGAGGGCCAAGGGCTGGTGGCACAGGAGAGGCGGGGCAGCGCTGGTGGGCCCAGGTCAGTCCAACCCATGGTGCGTGGCCCCCTCCATCCACAGAGGTGGGTTCTGGGAGAGGTGGGGCAGCCCAGGTACCGGAGCCTCCACAGAGGCTGGACAGGGTGCGACCTCAGTGTCTCAACCTCCCACAGCTCCTCTTCCAGCCAGCCTGGCCCCAGATCGCCCCCCAGTGGGTGGGGGGTGGGGCCAGTGCTAAGAAGCAAGGGCCTAGGGTTAGCAGCCCCAGCAGCTGGCTTTGGCAGCAGCAGTGGGGTGATGGGGGTGGCGCCTTCCCCTGATCCTTCTGGTCACCTCCCACAGAGGGAGGCCACGGGAACCGGGCCTAAGCTGTCAGTAGGACATCCACTGAGGGTTCCCAGACTGTGAGAGGGGGCAGGAGGGGGCTGGCCAGGCTTGAGGGAACCACCCCAGTGCATGAATTTTCATGCACCAGGCCTCTAGTATATATTTGTAGTCTTGAATTAATTAAATATTTATTAGAGATTGAACTAACTGGAAAACCTTTAAATTGCAAGAGATGGATACACAGTGGATTCTCATTATTCATGGTTATTAGGTTCTATAAAGTAACCATGAACATTGGATTAGTAAATATCTAAGCATTGCTCCTGGGGAAATACAGGATTACGTTAAGACAGAGATTAGATGGAATTATTCAACTCCTTGGGTAACTGGTACCTTCGAGCAGATAAGGAAAATTTCTTCTACAGCCATTGGGAGAAGAAAACATCAGTAGCCAGGTTAAGATTTCAAATCTGCATTGGGAAAGAGGTTGACCTCACTTGGGATGTGGAAGAGCCCAGACAAAGGCTAGTTAGGTAATAATTGACATCTCCCCATCTCTGCTTTCAGACATTGAGTTGATTATGCTTTTTAAATACTTTATGAATTCCATCTGGATCTCTTCAGGGTCACCCTCAAGATTCCAGTGCACCAGCTTTAGCTTGTTCAAGGGTGGCAACAAAGACAGGTTTTCTTTATCCCTGCCAGAGCCTGGTTTGTGGTGTATAATTAACAGACACTGAGAATGAGTTTGTAAGAACTGCTGCAGAGCAAAGCAGGCATACCACATCTCGATTTCCTTCAGGTGACTTGGGATGTCAGCATTGAAGACGATCACCACTCTTGAGAGTCCTGCATCAGCGCTGACCAGCAAGACTCAAACTTTGGGTCGCCGCCACACTCCCATAGCTCAAATTCTCACCTTGTGCCTTTGCTGTTGCTTGTAACATGTAGGTTCTCAAGTTCCAGGATTCCCCCTTCTTGGGTTGGGTTGTAGTCAGTGATGCCAGAATATCCTGTCAGGAAGTTGGCCAAAACAGTTTTTCCACTCTGGCAGGGCCCCCCCAAAGGACCCAGGAGTTAAGCAATCCAGACAGCAGGCTCACCGGAGCCCACTCCAGCTCCCGGTGCATGTACTTGTACACCTGGTGTCTTCCTTTGTGCACTCCATTGCATCAACTCTGTAAATGTCCTGTAGGTGGTTTATTGCTCATTAATTACTAAAGCCAATAATTAAACATATATCTTATAATACTTATTACAATTTAAAAGGGATGGTAATAGCTTTATTCCAAATGCAATTAGGAAACTGAGAGATTAGAGCTTAAAAACATCTTCTTTCATGGATTTGGGATTTAAGCTAATTCCTAGCATGTGGGTGCTTAAACAAATTCATGTTCTTGCATTTGGTAAAATTTTTTCCAATAAAGATGTATATTTAAAAATGTGTGATTTTTTAGTTGAATGTGCAAAAATAAGTATGTCATGCCTTGGATCAGTCTTTTTTAGGGTGTTGAATAGGACTTTCTTTGTGTTTAGATTGTATTCAGCCAAAAGTAAAATTGTCTCAAAGCTCATGTTGAAACTCTTAAGTGCAATATTTATTGCTTTTCAAGGTTTTAAATTTATATGCAGATATACTGTTAAGAAACCTTATTTGATATTCAAGTGTTCACTTTATATCTTCCACTCCCCCGAGGACTGTTTTTACTATCAATATACACTTTCTATGTCATTTTCGTTATTACTAGTAATGCTACCAGTGGCAATACACTTTAACAGCAGTAAATAATCATTGCTGGGGAAGTTGTTTATGGTCCTAGAAATATAATACTTAAAAATATTTTTGCAGGTTTTTATTCAGACTTCATTATGTAGCAAGCTTTAATTTAAAAAAGAATAAAGGAGCCCTAGCCCATTTGGCTCAGTGGATAGAGCATCAGTCTGTGGACTGAAGGGTCTCAGGTTCAATTCTGGTCAAGGGCATATATGTGGGTGTGGGCCCGATCCCCAATGGGGGGCATGCAGGAGGCAGCCGATCAATGATTCTCTCTCATCATTGATGTTTCTATCTCCCTCTCCATCTCCCTTCTTTGAAATCAACAAAAATACGTTTTTTTTTTAAAAAAAAGATAAAGGAAAATCAAGTAGAGAAGGAACAAAAGGCAACTAAATGGTGAGCTGTTGAACATTTGGGTGATATAAACTTATGTAAATCTCAAAAGTATGAGAAAAAACAACAATCTAGCTCTCCATGGTGAAATAAGCAAGGTGGGAGCTGTCTCTTCCCAAACTGTATTTTAATGTGTTTCTATTTTTATTCTAGCCTTTTTATATAATGGTGGATAGTAATTAATTTATTTGGCATTTCTCATGCCAATGTTACTTCATGCATATCTAATATATCTTAATTAGAATTGGGAGGAATTTTCTGATATAATGGACTAACTCTAATGCAGTATTTATTGAGAGAATATAAATGTTTTCACATGATTCCCACTGCAGTTTACTAATTAATATATTCTTACTCTAGAATATCAAGAGTGATATTGGAATTTATACTAAATGAAATACCAGTAGTTTAAAAATTGGTTAATATTTATGATGGTGTTTAATGCATCCTTTATAAGGACAAATTACCCAGCAACCAGTTTTCCTTCTGAACTATATTTCTATTTTGTATTTTGTCGATTGGAAAGCTTACAAGTTGAACTGGATTTCTGTTCGTTGAACTAGCCTCAGCTCTGGAGAGTCAGGTTATGAGAATTGAATCCTAGCATGTGGGTGCTTAAATTCATGTTCTTGCATTTAGTAAAAAAGAAACTAGAATCCCCATTTTTGTGTGATTGTGCTATAAAGCTTGGCAAATTCAATATTTTTTACTGCTTTTGGTGTACATAATTACTCTATGTCAGTGGTTCTCAACTTTGGCTGCACATTAGAATCATCTGGGAATCTTTTTAAAACCCTGATTTCTGGGCCTCATCCACTGGAAATTCTGTTTGTTTGTTACTAATGTTGTGGCCCCACCCCATAACAAAGAAACAGAATTTCCGGAGGATGAAGCCCAGAAATCAGGATTTTAAAAAGATTCCCAGGTGATTCTAATGTGCAGCCAAGGTTGAGAACCACTGCTCTGTGTAATTTCTATGAGTTAACTCCATTTTTAATGCTTGGGAAAAATTGTTTAAGACTCATGTTCTGAAATGGAAACCAAGATGGCGACATAGGTTAACGCCGGAGTTTGCTGCCTCGAACAACCACTTCAAAAGTGAAACTAAAAGACGGAACGGACATCACCCAGAACCACAGGAACGCTGGCTGAGTGGAAGTCCTACAACTAGGAGGAAAGAGAAACGCATACTGACACTCAGAGGAAGTGCAGTGCTGAAGTCAAATACTGAGGTGCGGAGTGCATGTGGAGCAGGCTGGTGGCTGAGGGCGTGGTTGGCGTTTTCAATTGGGAGATAGTCGCAGACTCTGAGCTCCAGATCTGGGTGAGTCGCTAGGGACGCAGACTCAAACGGGAGAAGCGGGACTGTCTGGCCTCGGTCGGAACTCGAGGGCAGCTTTCTCTCCGAGGTTTGCAGCAGTTCCTGGGACTCTGAGAGGCAGAGCCCTAGGGACGGAACTGAGAGCAGCCATAACTGCTCGCTCAA
>NW_006287821.1:1409505-1414418 GCF_000327345.1 Myotis davidii
CTCATGTTCCCATGGCCATGCTTCTAGACTATTATATTTCTACATCTACTACTTCTAATAAAAATTTTTAGTCTTTTTTTTTTTTTTAACAAAAAGGCATTCTGATCAATTAAATCGGTTTTAGATATGAGTGCAGAATCAGTTTAAAATCAAGAGTTATCCTCTGAACATTGTGGGAAATTGTCAAACAGTCAGATGGACCTATGTTTTATTTTATTAAATATTTTATCCTCACCCAAGGATATTTTTGTTTATTTACTTATAGAGTGGGGGGGGGGGGGAGGCAGGGGATAGAGAAAGAGAACATGATGTGAGATAGAAACATCAGTCAGTTGCCTCCCATATGTGCCCTGACCCGGGGATTGAACCAGCAACCTAGGTATGTGCCCTGACTGGGAATCGAACCTGCAGCATTTTGGTGTACAGGACAACACTCCAACCGAGCCACCCAGCCAGGGCTGAACCTACACTTTAAATTTCAGCACTTATTACTCAGAAAAGACATATATTTACAAACCACCTAAATTAAAAACAAAACAAAACATAACCATGTCCTTTTTATTACTGGGAAAATACTACTTTTACTTCTTGCCATTCATTTAGAATTAGAGGTTCAACTCAAAGACAGACACTAAATCACATTGTCATTTCTAAAGGACTCGAGTAAACTGCTCCTGGCAGAAGTGTTCCTTTCTCTCCAGCACCAACATGGCAGACTTAACCACGCCATCGCTGGTCTCCTGGAATGAGATGTCATGTCCTTAAAGTAATGAAATTCATAGTAGTTGTAGCTACCACTTATTGAGCTGTTATTAATGCCAGAAACTTTCCTAAGTCTTTTCATATATGATCTCCCCCTCCAGTTCCTCATCCTCCTGACTCCACATAGAATAAATCTAAAAGATTTACTGATGAGTGTTCTCTTTTGAAGCATCTTGACAACTACACAGTTTAATAATGTTGGAAATTGGGGTGGGGGTGGAACACAGTTGAACAATCAGCATGAAGCTGCCTGTCAGACTTACAATCAAAATGCAAATGTGAATATTTAAATACCTTTTGCTACAGCACAGCAAAAGGGAGAGAGTTCAATAAAGTACACTGCAGGAACCGGGGTGACAAATGCCTTTTCAATTTTCTGGAATTTGCATAGAGTAACGCATACTATAGTAAATTAGGCTTTCTACTGTAACAGGTTTGTTTTTTCATTTAGGAAAGGAAAAAGATCAAACTCCAAATCGCTTCCCATTTCATCTGCTCTGACAGCTTTAACTGAAGCAAAGTAGTTTCCTGATTATTACCTTTAGTCATAATAATATTTCTCTCGCACTTCTCCGACACGTATGACACATCCTTTGCTGTTGTCAATGTATCATAGAGTTTCCCCTCTGTATTTACCTTGCTTTTTTCTAAACCAGCTGTATCAAGTAGATATAATTTTTGATGTTACTTTTCTAGCATCACAACCTGCCATTTGAGTGGAAATGCCTGGATAAACAAAATTTAATTTTTGAAGTGTTTATTCTTAGACTTTGTGGAAATTCAGATTTACATTTTCTTTCATTTTTTCACCGAGTTCTGTGCTGACAAGATAAGTGGTTCTTTCTGGGAACTGGAGTTTATCTAGACCACAGGAGCTCTGTGTTTCTAAAAACTGATATAAGAAAATCTACACACACACACACAAAAGTAAAAAGATTGTTTTCAAAAGCGATCTCTTCTGAATGGATTTGCCAAGGGAATGCTTCCAAAAGCCAGTTCTAACAGTACATACGCTTATTTTACACATTATTAACTATTTGTCAAAGAAAACAGGGCAGAGAAAATTAAGTAATTAGGAATCTATTGCCAATTATAGGGAGTAATTACACATGAGGACACAATTATTTGAAATTATAGTGGAAATCAACATGAAAACATGATTACCACGCCTAACAGCAGAGAAGTCAGCTGGAGAACATGACTTTCTTGATAGTCATTGAATCACCTGCTATCCTGAGCTGGGCTCTGTTCAAAGGCCACAAAAGTTGTTATAGTTTAAAAAAATCTTTGATCTTAAGGGATTTAGTCTAGTGAGAAGGATCAAATTCACGAGTGCTGACTCTCACACAGGGGAGAGTGAACTGGTCTGGAAATGAGATTCTTGATTAATCAGAAAAATCTTCCAGAAAACAGCTTTTGATTTGTGGTGGGACGATTGAAGGGAAATATCGGCAACCCGACCGAGCTAGCTGACAGCTTAGGTGAGAAAAGCGTGCAATTTGGAATCTTGAAGTTTGACTTCTCTCTTCATTAGCCATGTAACCCGGAAGATATTTAATTTCTCTGAGTTTTACTTTCCATGTCTTAAAACAAGACTAATAATCTTATCTACTTCCTAGCACTGTTGGGAAAATCAAGTGAGATACCGTTTGAAAGTGTTTAACATAGTCCTCCACACAGATTCTCTGAGAATTTGGCTGTATTCTGTATACTCCTCATGGATAGTGTCAAGCCCCTATCAGTGGTTCTCAACCTTCCTAATGCCGCGACCCTTTAATACAGTTCCTCATGTTGTGGTGACCCCCAACCATAAAATTATTTTCGTTGCTACTTCATAACTGTAATTTTGCTACTGTTATGAATCATAATGTAAATATTTGATATGCAGGATGTATTTTCAGGGGTCGCGACCCATAGGTTGAGAACCGCTGCATGGCCGATGCACGTCTGCCTCTGGGTTGCAGCACCTGGTCCAGGTTAGTGGGGAATCAGCCTGAAGTGGGAAGGTAGGCAGGCCCTGGAGAGAGGCCAGGTGAAGAACGTTTGAGAACACGATTGACACTAATAAAAGCAGCTGTGGGCTGGGGCGGCTCAGCTTAGAGGCACTACATCAGCAAGACTAGAAATATGTAAAACTTAAGCAACAAATGGAGGACAAATGATAAAGCCAAGGTCAACATGAAAAAGGATCTGAACACAGAGGCAAAGAACTCCTTTGATGAATGGTAATTTTTTTTTAAAAATTTAAATTCTTTATTGTTTAAAGTATTACATGAGTCTCCTTTTACCCCATTGACCTCTCCCTGGCCACTCCCACGCCCCAGCACATGCCCTCACCCCCCTGCTGTCTGTGTCCATTGGTTATGCTCATATGCATGTATATAAGTCCTTTGGTTGATCTCTTACCCTCCCCTCCCTTGCCTTCCCTCTGAGATTGGAAGGTCTGTTCGCTGATTCTGTGTCTCTGGATCTAGGTAATTTTCTTGAACAGACATCAGTGTTCTGTGATTTAAGAATTGGTTTGTAATAACCTAATGAAGGCACGAATGAGGAAATCCCCGTGTCACAGGAGTGGGAAAACTCGGAGCTTCGAGAAATACCCCTTATCACTGGTAATAAGGTCCCAAAGTAAACTAATTTATGAGGTAATTTTTACACTTCTGGGCTTCTGTAAAAAACCAACAACAGGATTATATCGGGAGTTGTCCTGCTTCAGAAGGTCCTTGGTGAAAAGAGCCAACTAACAAGGGAAGATCTCATGGGCCCAGATGCTCTTCCCTTGGTTGTGACAAGACTTCTTTCTAAAATTAAAAAAAAAAAAATTCTTTCTTTCTTTACTAAGTGCCCAGCAACTGTCAGATAGTGACAGCTTTTCATCCATGAATAATTAGAGTAGTTACTTACATATGAGTGGACACTTGGCTTCCCTTATACAGGGAACTTTTCTTAAGTATTGCCTTTAGACATGGACTTGATACTAGAGAAATGGGTGGTAGCTACAGGTCAAATTTGTATGCATCAAATCAGATTTATTTCTGAAAAGCCCCTGTTCCACAGAATCAGAAAATGGTAGGACTGAAGGGCAGAGTGAAAGGTCACCTGTTCTATCCCTCTACCTCTGTGCAGTCCACGGAGTGACCCAACTGTAATACACATGTTAATTGCACTTATTCTGCTGAGCTTGGTAGCATGCCATTTTCTGTCTCTGTCCCTCAGCTGAAAATTCTATAGCCTGACATTTGTTTCACTGATAGCACTGATAATTGCTGCCATAATGTCATCTTATAAGACATGATCTGATTTCGTGATTGAAATAGCAGATGCTACTATTATTTGATTTCTTTTAAAAAAATACTAAAACGAAAAAAACAACAACAAACCCACTTGGCTTTTGTCTAATCCTTTCTGATTTGTTTTTCCTAAAATTCTGAGGTCGACTTGCTAGTCAAGGGTGAGTGTATCCTGTGAATGTATAAACAACTCTCAGAGACAGGAGGAAATAAGAACTCTGAACTTTTGGACCTCATAGCCTCCTTTTTGGATCACTTTCAATAAAATGTGTTGTGTTTTGTTTTGTTTTTGTTAATCCTCACCTGAGGTTATTTTTTTCCATTGATTTTTAGAGAGAGTGGAAGAAGGGGGAGAGACAGAAAGAGAGAAACATTGATGTGAGAGAGACACATTGATTGGTTGCCTCCCCCACGGGCCCATACCAGATCTGGAGATCAAGCTGCAACTGAGGCATGTACCCTTGAACAGGATCGAAACCAGGACCCTTCAGTCCACAGGTTGACACTCTATCCACCAAACCAAAGGAGCCACGGCTAAAATGTGTTGTTGTTGTTGTTTTTTTTTTAAATTAAATCTTTATTGTTCAGATTATTACAGTTGTTCCTCTTTTTCCCCCCCATAACTCCCCTCCACCAGGTTCCCACCCCACCCGCTGCCCTTACCCCCCCACACACTGTCCTCATCCATAGGTGTAGATTTTTGTCCAGTCTCTTCCCGCACCCCCACACGCCTTCCCCCCTGAGAATTGTCAGTCCACTCCCTTTCTATTTCCCTGATTCTATTATATTCACCAGTTTATTCTGTTCATCAGATTTTGTATTACATTGATTTTAAGATTCACTTGTTGATCGATATGTACT
>NW_006287821.1:1415068-1426088 GCF_000327345.1 Myotis davidii
GTGTTCTGGAAGGCCCAGTGGCTCAGCCTCCCCAATTACCTGAGGAGGAGACTCTTGGTGCACCCCTTTGTGGTCTTTGTGCACAGTCTTGTTGTAGTTAAGCCTTGATTGTTGTAAGTATCACTGGGAGGAATTGACCTCCAGGCCAATTGTCTGTGAGAATCAGCTATGTCTACAGTGGGAGAACTTCTGTGCTGAAGATACCCTCTGGGGAAAGACTTGCTTCAGTGGGGCTTTGGTGCTCACTGAGTCTGCCCCCTGAGTGTGTCCCTTATGGATCTGAGGAGTTGCAATCCAGATGGTCCCACTTCAACCACTAGGCACATGGGCCCCTGGATTCCCAAAGAGGTGCCAATTCAGCCTCCGCCTGAGGCTACCCAGCAGGAGCCACAGAGAGATCTGCAGACTCCTCCTCCTTGTTTGGGGTCTGGAGGCACCCAGTCAAGTTCCAGCCCTGAAGCAATGAAAGCTGCTGTGGGGCCCTGAGCCATTCCTTGGATATTCTGGTTCTCTCTGACCCAGCTGCAGCTTGCTAGGCAATTTTAGATCTCAAAAGACCAGCCCATTCATATGCAAAAGCCTCTGAGCACAGCTTGGGTGGAGCGGGGTCTCAGGGAATCAACAGGGCAGAGCAAACAGCTATGGCTGCTCCTCAGTCCTGCCCTAAGAGGCCCCCCGGGTCTCAGTGTCTTGGTAATCACTGCAAGCACCTCTGAGAAAGCTGCCCTCAAGTTCTGCCCATTTCCAGACTGTCCAGTTTCTCCCCGTGTGAGTCTGGGTCCCCAGAGACTCGCCCAGAACTGGAGTCAAAGCTGTCAGGAGCTTGAGACTCCCTCCCGATTGAAAAAGACACCAGCGTCCTCTGATGCCAGCCCTTTCTGCGTGCGCGTGCGTCCATACCTCTGCACTTTACTTCTGCACCTCCTGAGTCTCAGTGTGCTTTTCTCTTTCCTTCTAGTTGTAGAATTTCTACTCAGCCAGCCTTCCTGTGGCTCTGAGTGATGTCTGTTTTGTCTTTAGTTGTAGTTTTGAAGTGGTTGTGCGAGGCAGCAATTTCCGGTGTTTACCTATGCCACCATCTTGGTTTCGCTCTAAAATGTGTTTTTGATGATACTTTTTCCACTGGAGAAAAACAAAGTTGTACCTGGGGGTCAATTTGAGTGTTTTTTTTTTTCCTAAGGAAAAGCTCACTCCAACTTAAGTTTCCTGGGTTATAATGAAATTAAACTCTTTGGACCTGGAACTCAGCCACAGGCATCTCTCAGAAAAACTGGCACAGGCATGCACAATCGAGGCAAGAGAAAGCCTTACCACAGGAAATGAAAATATGAGCAGGGGCACCCTGCTGCCAGCACTGAGATTGGTCCCCACTGTATACACACAGTCTATGTCAGTGATAGCGAACCTATGACACACGTGTCAGAGGTGACACGTGAACTCATTTTTTTGGTTGATTTTTCTCTGTTAAATGGCATTTAAATATATAAAATAAATATCAAAAATATAAATACTTGTTTTTCTATGGTTGAAAATATCAAAAAATTTCTATATGTGTCAGGGCACCAGAGTTAAGTTAGGGTTTTTCAAAATGCTGACAATGACACGCCGAGCTCAAAAGGTTCGCCATCACTGGTCTAGGATTAGGAGGCAACAAGAAGTACCATGCCTTGAGGCTGGATGTGGGCAACTTCTCCTGGAGCTCAGAATGTTGGACCCATAAAAACAAGGGTTATTTATGTGGACTACAGCTACAGTTCATCCAACAATGAACTGGTCTGCACCAAGACCCTAGTTAAGATCTGCACCATGCTCAGTGACAGCACACAGTACTGACAGTAGCACAAGTCCCATTAGGCACTGCCCCTGCGCCACAAGAAGAGACCAAGCTGACTCCTGAGGAGGAAGAGATTTTAAGCAAAAAACAAAACAAAACAAAAAACACACACCAAAAACAATCAAAGAAAATTTAAAGGAAATATGATGAAAGAAAAAGAATGCCAATATCAGCAGTCTTCTAGATGAGCAGTTCCAGCATGGCAAGCTTCTTGCATGCATTAATTCAAGACCAGGCCAATGTGGCCACACAAATGGCTATGTGCTAGAGGGCAAGGAGATGGATTTCTACTTGAGGAAAACCAAGGTCCAGAAAGGCAAGTAAATCCTCTTCCCTTTGATCTTAGCTCACGTAATACAAATGTTGTTCTATGTCAAAAAATAAATAAATAAAAATAAAGTGACTCTCCAGCATCTCTGCAACTTCTATTGAGATCCAAAAAGGCCAGCTGAGCTCTCCTTACCTCTGACACTTAGACAACTCATCCAGTTTTCAATGTGGTACAGTCTAGCTGCAAATAGACTGCAGAGCACAATGTTTTGTTGATCAAGTGTGAGACTGTCCCATAGTGCCAGGAGATCTTATCTTATCTAATAAAAGACTAATATGCAAATTAACCATCACCCCATCACTCCATCACAAAGATGGCTGCAGCCACAGAACTGGAGCAAACAGGAAGCTTGGGTTGCCTCCGGTGATAGAGGAAGCCACGCTTTCCACCTGCCCTGGCTGGCACTAGGCTCCGCTCAAGGCTACAAAGTTTCAATTATAGAAGATAAATAAATCCCAGATACCTGCTGAAAAAAAGGAGAGTCTGGGAACTTGGGTCACTGGGGGGCATAGCCAGCTTGAAAATAGGCATCAGGCCCTCAACCAGGCTGGCCAGGCACCCAAGCGGGACCCCACCCACCCTGAAGAGGCTGTGGCCAGCCTGAAAATGGCCCTCAACCCCTCACCCAGATGGGCCAGGCACCCCAGTGGGGACCCCCACCCTGAAGGGGGTGTGACTAGCTGCAAACAGCCATCAGCCCCTCAGTCAGGATGGCCAGGCACCCCAGTGGGGACCCCCACACCCAGGCTGGCTAGGTACCCCAGCGGGACCCCCACCCTGATCCGGGACATCCTACAGAGCAAACCAGCTGGCCCCCATTCGTGTACCAGGCCTCTATCCAATATAATAAAAGGGTAATATGCAAATGGACTCTAACAGCAGAACGACTGGGAATGACTGGTCACTATGACACACACTGACCACCAGGAGGCAGACGCTCAATGCAGGAGATGCCCTCTGCTGGTCAGTGCCCTCCCACAGGGGGGGCTCTGCTCAGCCACAAGCCAGGCTGACAGTTGCCACCACAGCGGTGGTGGCGGGAGCCTTTCCTGCCTCCTCAGCAGTGCTAAGAATGTCCAACTGCAGCTTAGACCTGCTCCCAACTGGCAAGTGGACATCTCCCAAGGGCTTCTGGGCTGCCAGAGGGATGTCTGACTGCAAGCTTAGGCCTGATCCCCTCAGGAAGCGGGCCTAAGCCTGCAGGTTGACATCTCCCGAGGGGTCCCAGACTGCAAGAGAGCACAGGCCAGGCTGAGGGACCCACACGAGTGCACAAATTTTTGTGCACTGGGCCTCTAGTGTATATATATTTGGTGGTGGTGTTTGGTCAATGGAATAACCACAAATAATATAACAAAAAGGCATTCAGGAGGCAGCCATGCTATTATTGAGATTCCTCCTCTCATCTAATTAAAAAAAATATTTTTATTTATTTCAGAGAGGAAGAAAGAGGGAGAGAGAGATAGAAACATCAATGATGAGAATCATTGATTGGCTGCCTCCTGCACACCCCACACTGGGGATTGGGCTTGCAACTCAGGCATGTGCCCTGATGGGAATCAAGACGTGACCTCCCAGTTCATAGGTCAACACTCAACCAGTGAGTAACTCCAGCAGGGTGGATTGTTTGTTTTGTTTTGTTTTGGTGTTGAGATTTATGAATTCTTTAAAAATTTTAGATTTTAATGGCTTATCAGATGTATCATTGGCAAATATATTCTCCCATTCAGTGGGTTGTCTTTATATCTTGTTGATTGTTTCCTTTGCTGTGCAAAAGCTTTTTAGTTTGATGCGGTCCTGTTTATTTTTCCTTTTCTTTCCCTTGCCCAAGGAGATATATCAAAAAATATATTGCAATGAGAAATGTCTAAGATTTTATTGCCTAAATTTTCGTCTAGGATTTTTAAGTTTTTGAGCCTAACACTTAAGTCTTTAATACATTTTGAGTTTATTCTTATGTATGATGGAAGAAGGTGATCTAGTTTCAATTTTTTTGTATGTATCTGTCTACTTTTACCAACACCATTAATTGAACAGATTATTTTTAAACAAGTGTATGTTTTTACCTTCTTGTCAAATATTTATTGACCATAAAGTTGTGGGATTATTTCTGGGCTCTCTATTTTGTTCCATTGATCTATATGTCTGTTTTTATGCCAGTACCATGATTTTTTGATTACTATGACTTTGTAATATAGTTTTATATCAGGTAATGTAATTCCTTCAAATTTGTCCTTCTTTGTCAAGATTGCTATGGCTATCCAAGGTCTTTTGTGGTACCATATAAATTTATGGAATACTTGTTCGTTCTGTGAAATATACCATTGGTATCTTTTTATGAAAATATTTTTAAAATTTATTTCAGAGACAAGAAAGTAGAGGGAGAGAGAGATAGAAACATCAATGATGAAAGAGAATCATCGATCAGCTGCCTCCTGCTAACTCCACACTGGAGATCAAGCTCACAACCTATGCATGTGCCCTGACCAGGAATCAAACCATGACCTCCTGGTTCATAGGTGGATGCTGAACCCCTGAGCCATGCTGGCTGGGCAAACCAGAAATTCTTTTGGTGTACAAGATGATGCTTCAACAAACAGCCACAATGTTTTCTTAAAATGTTTTGAATTTCTTTGATTTTATTTACTTGGGTTCTCTATCTTTTTTTTCCTGATGAGTCTGGTTAAAGGTTTGTCAATCTTGTTTATTTTTTAAAGAACTAGCTCTTGGTTTCATTGATCTTTTGTATTTTTGTAGTCTATTTTGTTTAGTTCTGCTGTGATCTTTATTATCTCTTTCCTCCTATTCATTTTGGGCTGTGATTTTCTTTTTCAAGTTCCTTTAAGTGTAAAGTTAGATTGTTTGAGATTTTTCTTGTTTCTTGAGATAGGCCTGTAATGCTATGAATTTCCCTCGTAGGACTATGTCCTATATGTTTTGGGTTGTTGTGTTCTCATTTTCATTTGTTTCAAGGTATCTTTTGATTTCTTCCTTGATCTCATTGTTAACCCATCATTGTTTAGTAACATGGTATTTGACTTCCATGTCTTTGAGTGTTTTTCAGTTTTTTTCTTATAATTGATTATTAGTTTCAAACCATTATGGTCAAAGAAGATGTTTGATATGATTTCAATCTTAAATGTACAGAGACTTGTTTTGTGTCCTAACATGTGTTCCGTCCTAGAACATGCTCCATGTTCACTTGGAAAGAATATATAGTCTACTGCTTTGGGGTAAAATGATCTGAAGGTACCATTTAAACCAGCTGGTCTAGTGTGTCATTTAAGGCCAGAGTGTCATTTCGCAACCAGATGTTATATAAGCACCTGTTCCTGGCTCTGGTGCTCTCGGCTAGGGAGCCTGAATCAGGGCTGAGATGCCTCACTTTTCAGGGTAACACCCCTCAGCTGAGATATCCCTCTGGAATCTCAGCCACCACCCACAGGAGTGGTGCCAGCCCTTTTGGTGTCTCTGCCCTTCCTACCAATGTCAACGTGACTTTTTCTATAAATCCTTCATTATAAGAATTTGCCTCAGCTAGTCTTATTTTGGTTATTCAGGATGAGTGTTCTATAATTTAGTTGTAATTCCAGTTTGATCCTGGGAGAAGGTGAGTGTAGCTTCCAACTACTCCACTGCCATCTTTGTTACATCTTTCTTAGCACTTCCTACACAGTGTGATACAGATAGCAGGTGCATGAACAAATGAATAAAGTCACAAATCTCTGCCTCAATCTGTCAGTGGGTGAGTAAAAAATCTCATTAGGCTATGGTCTTGTATGGTCCATTAATTCATACCATCTTATTTCAACAGCACTTGGCACCTGCAATAAAGGGTACTCCCCTAGCTTTATCAGAGTTCTTAGAAGGAATTCTATTAAAGCTCATCCTTAAGTTCTTGCTTTAGTTTTTGGAGCATCATTCCTGTGGATCTTCTCTGCTCCAGAGTCAAGAAAGTATCCACTGATGGACTAGAAAAACAAGGAACAATCTCTTAGCCGTACATACCACTAGGTATGTGCTCCTTGCACCTTGCCTAATGTACACAATTGAAAGTAATGAATGATATTAGTAATAGGGGTTGAGAGAAAGCTAGTCACAAAAGCAATAGCAATAACTGAAAAATATTATAATACAGTAGTATAATTTTATATTTACCCTTTTTTAACTAAAGGATTTACTCTTTCAGTGTTTAGTATTATCTTTTTTTAAATTGCTGAAATGACCCTCACAGTTTCTCCAGTGAAAATACCACTTTGAAAGGTGCAGCATTCTTTAAGTGGCTAATTTAAATAATGTTAAATAGCCCTGGATTTGACACATTAAATTTCTGCATCATCTTATTAATCAGAACAGCCATCTGGCACCAACAAGACTTTCACAATCCCACAGGGACTTAATGGATTAAATCAAAGTAACTCTAGAAGTTTATAGCTCTGTGTTACACATTTTCCTCTTGTCCCTACGTCTGTTTTGTGGGAAAAGGCAGTGCCTGATGGATTTACTTCTTACTTTAGTGTCCATGTTTGTTGAGTTGGAGGCACTGAGTTGTTCTGATCTGACAAATAGTTCTAGTTTAAAGGGTTTTCTAGCTGTAGGGTTTTTATTAAAAATAGAACAAAGCAGATATTGCAATAAAAGCTTTCTTTTTTCCCTAAATTGCTGTCTTGTGAAATAGAGAATTTTGTATCTTTGGGCAAAACTACTGAAAGAGCCACAGCTTTTTAGGTTAGGTGGAGCTCCTGGTAGTGGAGAAGGGCTCTCATCCAAAACAATGGGAAGACAAAGGTAGGATCCCAGGAGAATCTAGAGAATAAGTTATGTTGGATTTCTGAATTGCAGCATGAAGTAGTCAGACAGTGCAGTTTATAGACTTACCCCAAAGCCCCTGTCTATGATATATTTATAGAGAAATTCTCTTCTTTTCTCTGAATAACAAAATATTGTATACGATGTATGCAGGAATCATTTTATTATTATTATTATTATTAGTTGTTGTTGATTTTAGAGAGAGAGGAAGGGAGAGATCTAGAAAGATAGAAACATAAATGACACAGAGACATTGTTCGGCTATTTCCTGAATGACCCCTACTGGGGATCAAGTCCACAACCCAGGCATGTGCCCTGACTGGGAATTTAACCAGGGACTCTTGTTTCATGGATCAACACTCAACCACTGAGCTATACCAGCCAGGCGAGGAATCATTTAAAGGAAATGCTACAAAAACTTTCCAGGAGAATGCAAAGTTAGCAATAAGTCAGAAGATGGAGTAATGTTCTCACTGCATCTTTTGTATCCTAAATGTCGTACAAGTTTGAATCTCTGCTTTTCCTAAAATCATCCCAAACTCACTGGACTCATACCTGTCAGGATACAAATGATTTTGGATTCCTATTAAGACAAAGGTAGGAATCAAAGGAAGTTAAAAAAAAAAGGAAAAAAAATCCTCCTGTTCCAAGATTCATTCTTATACAACCTTAATTACACTAATAAATCAAGACTCTTAGGCCAATAACAATTAACTTAATAATTGCTTTAATTTACTAAGCAATTTAAATGTGTCCCTATACATAAACTTTACAAAGAGGGTAAGTTTTATTTAAGAGCTTGATTAGTGTAATTTGTTTTCCAGTATCAACACTCCAATAGATCACACTTTACAATGCAATCAAAAGATCATTTACGTTCAATGCTTCATCATTCCTAAATGGTTTTTATTCTGAGCATGCTGGTGTTTGCAATATACTGTTTTGGGGAGGGAAAAAACCCTCCATTTAACAAATATATTACCCTATATTTAAGTTTTAGTTATCACTTTAGAACTTACAAAGCACTTAACATACATAATTTTCATGGAGTCTTTTCACTGATTCAATTTTTTAGGGTTTATTCAATCTTTTATACACAAGAGCTTTTTTTCAAGGTCACATGGCCAGGAAGTGAAAGATTCAGGGAGGAAACAACACATTTTCTGACTCTTGGTTCTTTCAAAATGTATTATTTTTGGTAAAGATTCTAGAGTTTTGTGCATGAATTCAACAGCAAAGGACTTTTTTTAAAACCATATTCTGACTTTCTTCCATCTCTTTTGGGTATTAAAGATTCAGTAGGCGTCTCCTGATTACAGCACAGCAGGTATAGCTTTGAAAGGACTCAATAGATTTTGAGAAACGCAGATTGCTCTTTGTGACAAAGAAAACTGTTTGTAATGTAAACGACTAACAGTTTTCTCCTTTTGCTCAGCAAGTGAAGTGAAGTCCTGGGTAATTTTGCCAAATAGTATGCCTGAAACTCAGCTGCAGGGCACATTGCAGGAGTGTCAGGAAGAACCCCTTTCAAATCTCAAAATGATCATATTGACCACCCTTAGCAAGTAAAAATATTCAAAGATAACTGTTTCTAACACCAAAATCATCATTATTAATACACTGTGCACAGTTTTGTATATTGTGTTGCCTGTCACAAAATGAAAACCCAAAGGAATTTTAAAAGTGACCTTGTGTTCACATCCTATTGCTGTGTAACAAATTACTATAAACTTAAACAGCACCACGCTTTCTTCATAGTTTCTGTGGATGAGAAATCCCAGGATCACATAACTGGGTTCTCTTCTCAGCATCTCACGAGGCTGATATCCAGCTGTTGGCCAGTGCTGTGGTCTTATTTGCAGCTGGGGGACTTTCCTCAGCTCCTTTAGGCTAATAACAGAATTCAGTCACTTGTGGTTATAAAATGTCCATCCATGCTGTTGCAAATGGTAGGAGTTCCTTTTTTACAGCAGCACAATTTTATCACTTGCTGTTGGTTAGTGTTGTTCTCAGCTTTTAAAGGCCACCCTCAGGTCTTAGCACATGACCCCATCTAAAGACAATTGATGACATGACTATCCAGCAGGAGAGCTCACTGATAATTCCAGTCTCTCTCTCTCTCTCTGGATGTAGGAAGGACATTTATTATTATGATGATGTTATTTTTTTCTTTATTGATTAAGGTATTACATATTACGGCCCTCCATTGCCCCCTCCCTCACTTGTGCCCTTACCCCCCTAATGTCTGTGTCCATTGGTTATGCTTATATGCATGCATACAATCCTTTGGTTGATCTCTCCCCCTCCCCCCACCCTCCCTCCACCCTCTCCTGCCTTCCCTCTGAGGTTTGACAGTCTGATCTATACTTCTCTGTCTCTGGATCTGTTTTTGTTCATCAGTTTAGGTTATTCATCATATTCCACAAATGAGTAAGATCAAGTGATATTTATTTTTCTCTGACTGGTTTATTTCGCTTAGCATAATGCTCTCCAGCTCCATACATGCTGTTGAAAATTGTAGGAGTTCCTTCCTTTTTATAGAAGCATAGTATTCTATTGTGTAGATGTACCACAGTTTTCTAATCCACTCATCTTCTGATGGGCACTTAGGCTGTTTCTAAATCTTAGCTATGGTGAATTGTGCTGCTATGAACATAGGGGTGCATATATGCTTTCTGATGGGTGTTTCTAGTTTCTTGGGATATATTCCTAGAAGTGGAATAAATGGTTCAAATGGGAGTTCCATTTTTAGTTTTTTTAAAATATATTTTATTGATTTTTTACAGAGAGGAAGGGAGAGAGATAGTTAGAAACATCGATGAGAGAGAAACATCGATCAGCTGCCTCCTGCACATCTCCCACTGGGGATGTGCCCGCAACCCAGGCACATGCCCTTGACCGGAATCGAACCCGGGACCCTTGAGTCCACAGGCCGATGCTCTATCCACTGAGCCAAACCGGTTTTGGCCATTTTTAGTTTTTGAGGAAACTCCATACTGTTCTCCACAGTGGCTGCTATCATTATTTGCGGATGGCATGATACTGTACATAGAAACCCTAACGACTCCATCAAAAAATTATTAGACTTAATAAATAAATTTGGCAATGTAGCAGGATACAAAATTAATGCTCAGAAATCTATGGCGTTTTTATACACCAATAGTGAACTTACAGAAAGAGAAAATTAAAAAACAATCCCATTTACCACTGCACCAAAAAATTAAGATACTTATGAATAAATTTTACTATGTAGGTAAAAGACCTGTACGTGTAAAACTACAGGACACTGAAAAAAGAGATAGAGGAAGACATAAACAGATGGAAGAACATATCGTGTTCATGGATTGGTAGAATCAACATCATTAAAATGTTTATACTACCCAAAGCAATCTACTTATTCAATGCACTCCCCATTAAAATACCAACAGCATAGTTCACAGACCTAGAATGAACTCTCCAAAAATTTGTTGGAATAAAAAAAGACTGGAATAAAAATTCGCTGGAATAAAAAAAGACCCAATCTCTCTCTTTTTAAATTTTTATTTATTTTCATTTCTTAAAGTATTACAAAGAGTATTACACATGTCTCATTTTTTCCTCCCCTTGACATTCCCCTGGCTATCCCCACCCCGCCAGTGTCTTGTGTCCATTGGTTATTCTCATGTGCATGCATACAAGTCCTTCGGTTGATCTCCTGCCCCCCGCAACCCTCCCCAGGGTTCCCACTGTAGTTTGACAGTCTGCTCAATGCTGCTCTGCCTCTGTATCCATTTTGGTTCATCAGTCTATAATGGTCCTTATTATCCATAAATGAGTGAGATCATGTGGTATTTTTCTCAGCTTCCCAGGGGCTGTCTCAGCCTCACAGGGGCCGTCCCAGCCCCATAGGGACCGTCCCAGCCCCACGGGGGCCACCTCAGCCCTATGGGGGCCGCCTCAGCCCTATGGGGGCACCTTGGCCTCATGGGAGCCGTTTCAGCAACACAAAGGTTGTCATTCTGTCCTTTGTTGGGCGTCTCCTTGCTGAATAAAATCTCTAGGCATTC
>NW_006287821.1:1426268-1430341 GCF_000327345.1 Myotis davidii
AGCCCAGCCAGGTCCGGCTCTGGCTTCCTCCGAACCTGATTCTGCTTCTTGAGTGTGTCCCTTATGTATGTGAGGAGTTGAAATCTGCATTCTGCTTGTCTGGGATGCAAAAGTGCTGGTGGTTCTCTTTGTGCCACTAGCACAGCTTGGGTAGGGATGTAAATTGAGTAGGGCTGGGTCCTCGGGAATCACCAGGGCAGAGCAAGGGGCAATGGTGTCTCCCCGACTCCTCGCCTTCTCCACGACTCAGCATCTCGCGTCCCCGAGTGCCCGTGAACAGCTCCGCGAGACAGCCACTCTCGCTCTCTGGCCTATTGCAAGGCCATCCCGCCTCTCCCCGTAGGGGTCTGGGACCTCAGAATTCCGCCCCAAACAAGCTAAGTGCGAGCAGCTCCGCAGCTCCGCGAGACAGCCCCTCTCGCTCTCTGGCCGTTGCAAGGCCATCTGCCTCTCTCTGTTGGGGTCTGGGACCTCAGAATCCTGCCCCAAACAAGCTCAGTGGATTCGAGAGTTTGTAACCCCATCCGATTGAAAAAACCGTGTATCCAGTTGCAGCCCACCTGGTGCGTGACTCTGTACCTCTGTACTTGGAGCCTCTGCACAACCTACTCAGTCTCAATGCTCTTCTTTCTTTCCTTCCAGTTGTAGAGCTTCCACTGGGCCAGCTTTCCCATGGTTCTGAATGATAATGGTTTGTTTTATAGTTGGTAGTCTCGATGTTGTTGTGGGAGGCAGCACGCGCAGGTCTGTACCTTACGCCACCATCTTGGTTCTCCCTCTCTCTCTCTCTTTTTAAAATATATTTTATTGATTCTTTACTGAGAGGAAGAGAGAGGGATAGAGAGTTGGAAGCATAGATGAGAGAGAGACATCGATCAGCTGGGTCCTGCACACTCCCTACTGGGGATGTGCCCGCAACCAAGGTACCTTGACCAGAATCGAACCTGGGACCCTTGAGTCCGCAGGCTGACGCTCTGTCCACTGAGCCAAACTGGTCAGGGCAACCCAGTCTCTCTGGAACTCCTTACCTGATTAGGTCAGCCCCATCAGGGATAATTTTCCTTTTGATTCACTTAAAGACAACTGATTGGGGAATTTATATCTGCAAAATCCTTTTTGCCATATAATGCAACATAATCATGGAGTAATATTTCATCATATTCCATATTCTATCAGACTCTGATGACATTTCCAGGAGGGGGTTACACCAAGTGAGTTATGAAGGAAGTATCTTATGGGCCATTTTAGAAACCTGCCTATCACAGACCTCTAAGTTCAAGTATACCCCCTAGAAAGATTACCTCTATTTTTAATTTTTATTCTTGGAAAATGGTACTATTCTTCTGGTAACAGCATTCTGAGATTGTTTTATTTTTTTCAATTTTCTCTTCCCTTCCTCTCATCTTACATCAAGCATGTCAAACTCAAAGGCTAACATGGGCCAAATAAACAAGGCATGCGGCCCACAGGCCTCGAGGTTGACATGCTTGCTTTACATCATTCCTGCAAGGTTATTTCCTTCCTCCCTTCATTCCAAGCTATAGCAGGTGACTTATTCCTGCCAATTAACATATTCTATCCCATTACTAGTGATTTATTTAGATAAAGGCATATGACAAGAGGAGGTTAATTAGAGTGGTTTCTGGAAATTTACTTAAAATTATTGGGAATTAGAAGCTCCCTCTTTCCACTGAGAATGTTAGATGTAGGATAAGATGATGCTGGAATTGCTTGGTAGCTGGCATATGAGAGAAATGTCTGAGAATAAGTGCTCTACTGAAAAAATCAAGTCAGGATGGCTCAGAAGTCCTGATGACATTGTTAGAGTCTTTTAACTTTGAAGTCACGTCTGCTTTTTCCTTTTTTAGTTATGCAAACCATTATTGTAATTTCTACTGCTACTGTTACTCCTAATACACTGATATTGTTATTACTGTTATTATTTGGATTAAGTCTGTTTTATCAATTGAAACTCACCAATTCTGAGATTTCACATCCCTAAAATTTTCTTGGGACAGAAAAATCAAGTCTAGGACTACAGTGTATTTGGAAATATAGCAACAGTATTCTTCAAGCAACGTGATGAATTTGAATTGGGAATGAATGATCAGAGTGCTTATTTAATGTGTCTTTTCCTTCATCTTTAAAATGAAGAATCATACTTGGTAAACAACCACAGATGAAGCGATAATGATAGTGTTAAGGTAATGGTATTAGTAAGGAGCAAAATTCATATACACATATGAATGAGAGAAAGGTAGATTTATTTAAAGGAATTGATTTATGTGGTTTTGTAGGCTGACAAGTCTGAAATGTATAGAACAGACCAGGAGGCTGGAAATTCAGCAGGTATCAATGTTGCCATTTTGTGAGTTCCTTCTGTCTTGGGAGTCTTTTAAGACTGGATGAGGCCCACCTCTCATTTTCTTAAAGTCTACTGATTTACATGTTAATCACATATAAAAAAAATACAACATCATCATCTAGATAGGTGTTTGACCAAACAATTATATACTACAGTTTAGCCAAATTGACACATGAAACTAACCACCAAATGAATCAATGAGCAAGTTGATATTTTATCCCTTTGCTTATCCATACTCTAAATAAAAGAAAAATTGTTGCATAACTGAAAGGTTTTAATTTTCTCATTAATCTGAGATTATTCATGTCAGACTTGCTAAGGATATTTAGAACAGTAATCTTATTCCTATTACTAGAGGCCCGGTGCATGAAATGCGTGCATGCGTAGGGTTCCTAGGTCTGGCAGGTGATTAGAGCCGATCTGTGGGTGGACTGGCGGTATGATCAGGGGGTGGGGACCACTGACACCCACCTTGGCAGGCCTGGTGCTGCCCACTCACAGCCCCGCCCCCACTGCTGCCACTGGTCGCCTCCCTATGTGGGGCGACCAGCAGGGAATCAGGGGCCCCCTCTGGCACCCACCTTGGCTGTATGGGGCCTGCGGGCTGGGGGCAGCTCCTGCATTGAGCGTCTGCCCCCTGGTGGTCAGTGTGCATCATAGCAACTGGTCATTCTGCCGGTTGTTCCACCGTACAGTAGATTTGCATATTAGGGTTTTATTATATAGGATTATTCATGGTAAAAGTCTTTTCTTTTTTATTTTCTCACAATACAATCTAATAATCTTTCCAATATCAAAACTGATAGCTACAGATGCAATCCTAGGTTTTACAAAATCTGAGATACTTCACCTGATTCTAACTATTAGCATAATGAGCCACAATGATGCACTTAGAATAAAAAAAAAATGGCACTAAAAGAAATTTAGAATATGCACCCTCACAATGTTCTTAATTTATAGATGAGGAAACTTAGGCCTACAGAATTAAATGATTGGTTCATGGTTGCCCAGTGTTAAGTGCCTAAATTGGGAGTAGCATTCAGTGTATGTAACTTCAATTATATTTTTCTTATCATATTGCCTCTTTAAAATAAATATTTTCTATTTTTACATTCTACCACATTTTTTTCTTAAATTTTTTTTATAGATTTTGTCCTTTTGGGGGTGATGGAAGTTTTTTAGATGGAAGCCTCAAATTAGGTGTCATGTATCCTCTACAGTGTAGGTGCTCAAAATATTAGTTATGTTGAAAAACATATTTCAGTACTAATGTTCCATGCCCCTGCTGCTAATATCACTGAGACCTTAATTTTGGGCAGAATAACAGCAGAGTTGACTGCTTTCGCTATATTCTGTCCTTATATTCATTAGAGCCTTTAATTAAATTATGGTGTCATTTTCTCTTCAATATATCTTTTATTGAACTAAATTATGAGTCTGTATACCCTTAAAGGGAGTATTTTCAGTTTTAGAAATCTTTGTGTTCCAGTATTTAAAATCTGACACTAAGTAGATGCTCAATATATAGTCATAGGAAGGAAAGTAGAAAGGGTGGTGGTGGTGGTGGGGGGGGATTGTTAGATGCTCACTGCAGAACCTAGGTATCCTATATAATAAGAGAGGAATATGCTAATTAGCCATTATGCCCTGAGGCATAATGACTAAGTACATTAAGACCAGATAACAGATCAGCAGGAGGGTGTGCCCC
>NW_006287821.1:1430494-1431520 GCF_000327345.1 Myotis davidii
TAAGAGGGCAGCTGCAACCTACTGGCTACAAGCAGGACTGGGCAGGGCAGCAAGCAAAGTGAGGCGGAGAGCTATAGAAGAGGGCAGGGCAACAAGCTATGAGGAGGAGTCTGGGGGAGCTACAGGAGGGCAGCAGCGACCTACTGGTGCACGAATTTGTGTGCAGGGCTGCTAGTCCTATATAATAAAAGGCTAATATGCAAATTGACTGAATGGTGGAACGACTGGTAGTGGATGACACAGACTGACCACCAGGAGGCAGATGTTCAATGCAGGAGCTGCCCCCTGGGGGTCAGTGCACTCCCACAGGGGGGGGGCCCCTCAGCCCAAAGCGGGGAGGTGGGGTGGGGGGAGCTACAGGAGGGCGGGGCAGTGGGTGAAGAGCTATAAGAGGGCAGCTGCAACCTACTGGCTACAAGCAGGACTGGGCAGGGCAGCAAGCAAAGTGAGGCGGAGAGCTATAGAAGAGGGCAGGGCAACAAGCTATGAGGAGGAGTCTGGGGGAGCTACAGGAGGGCAGCAGCGACCTACTGGTGCATGGATTTGTGCACAGGATTACTAGTGTTTTTATAAAACTTGTATCACAGTGTACCATATTTTTATTTGTTTTCTTTTGGGTAATTATTCTATTGTGGTAAAATAGACATAACATAACCTTGTCCCTTTTAACCATTTAAGTGAACATTTAGTTTCCATATCCAGATTTTTTTCATCATCTCATAGTATAATTCTGTGCCCATTAAACAATGAATCTCAATTATCCCTCCCCCAGCTCTTTGTTCTACTTACTTCTCGATTCTAGGCACCTCATATAAGTGAAATAATGCAATATTTATTTCATTTCACTTAACATAATGTCTTCAAGATTCAACTATGTTGTAGCAAGTATCTGAATTTCATTCCTCTTATGGCTGAATAATATTTCATTATATGTACCACTATATATCACATTTTAAAAAATCTATTCATCCAGCAAAGATTATTTGTTATATTATCACCTTGGCTATTGTGAATAATCCTGTTTTC
>NW_006287821.1:1433235-1442680 GCF_000327345.1 Myotis davidii
CTTCAGCACTCGCCTCCTCTGAGTGTCTGTTTGCGTTACTCTTTCCTCCTAGTTGTAGGAATTCCACTCAGCCAGCGTTCCTGTGGTTCTGGATGATGTCCCTTCCATCTTTTAGTTTCACTTTTGAAATGGTTGTTCAAGGCAGCAAACTCCTGCGTTAACCCATGCCGCCATCTTGGTTCTCCAGTACTTATAATCCTGTTTTCAATTCTTTTGTGTCTATATCCAGAAGTTAAATTGCTGGTTTATATTGTAATCCTATTTTTAATATTTAAGGAAACATTATACTTTTTCTGTAGCAGCTGCACCATTTTACTTTCCCATCAGCAATGAACAAAGGTCCTAATTGTTCCACATCTCTGTCAACACATGTTGTTTTCTGCTTTTTTAATAATAGCCATTCTAATAGTTACAAAGTAGTATCATATTTGCTTCATAATGTCTTTTATTCATTTTATGTCAATCTTTGAAATAACATGTCATTAAATATTCCTAAATGAGACAGTTTACCTTTTGGGCATAGTATAATATCATATAGCTACACATAATGTATTTAATAAATCATCTGTTGCCTGATATGTATGTTAGGCATATTCTAGATTCTATCCTGATTTTTTTCAGCCTGATCTGATTTTAAGAAAAAGCCCATGGTTCTGTTATTTTTTTTTTGTCCAAGGAAGGACTGGTATATATGTGTGGGTATGTCTGTGAGTGTGTGTCTGTGTATGGTTGGCAGGTGGAGGGTGGGTGGTAGTGGTGACAATTTTATCTACTTTCTTCAGTCTTCTGTTCATATTCAAGGATTTAAAATATACATCTTATAATGCAAGCATTGGATATCTTTCATGCAAATTTTCCATTGTCTTTCCTTTTAAGTTATAAATGCTCAGTTTGGCCTTTTCTTGGAAAGGGTTCTTTGGGGAACAGACTGTCAGAGATCTGTGTGCTCAAGATTTCTGGGGCAGTGTTCTCAGCAACAGTACCTGTGTGCAAAGGGTAAGCAGAAATTGTCCTTCAGATCTTAACAAAGCAGTACCAAAGTATGCTTCAGTGGCATTTCTGGGTGCCAGATTACTCATGGGTCACAAGCATATTAACATAATATAAGCATTTTCACACATTGTGTCCATTTCTCTACCTCTATTTACGTGCCTCTTTCCCAGACTTTACTGTTCCAGATCTCCCAGCCTTTTCCCTTCCATGCCCTGTTCAATCAGCCAGTCCTTTGCCTTTGCCTGTAGAACCATACGTAGCATTACCTTGGGCCGCTTTCCACACAAAGCAGGTGACCATCTGTACCACATGAAGCTCTATCGATTGGGAAAAATTTTCCTTTTGCAATAATTTTAAATTTGCTAGTAATTAGATTAGCTAACATATATTGAGTTTATGTACCAAACCTTCTGTTCTAAGGTTTTTTATAGATGAGGATGCTCAAGCATGAAAGGTTAAGTTATTAGCACTAAATCACTCAGCTACTGAATGGTAGAGCCAGGAGTTAAATCCCAGGCAGCTGATCCAAGCATTTGTGCTCATAAACATTATGGTATATTACCTCTCACATTAGCCAAAAATACAGCTACTAGAATCAGTATATTTGGCAAGAAGCATTTTTGAGTGAGTATATAAAACATTTTAGATGTGGCTTGGAAATTGGGAATTAAGTCCATTCTCACTGGAGCTTGTACTCATGTGTTCTAATGACATCACTCTGCTAAATAAATGTATTTTAAGTTTTTTTTAACTTTCCACTGGTATCTTTGCAAGACAAACCCTTGCCTCATTATAAAGGGTGTCCCAAAATTCACTCAAGATTTGAATTTTGCGTGAGCATTAACAACAACAACAACAACAAAATAAAAGCCTAATTTTACTTGGCTTATTGAATCAGATTCTAATATCTGTTGCCCTTTGATTTCAATCCCTTCAATTTGATAAGCATTATCAAGTACCAATTATGGCCCAGGAGCAGGGACAATGAAGACCACGGCTTTGCAGATGTGCCAGCAAAGCCATGGAGGCCATTTACCCGATGCGCTATTCCATACATAACCCTATGCTGTATAATTTATGAGTCAATAAAAAATTTACAATTTTTAATTATAAACCTGTGTTTTCTATCAAAATTACCTCTTGGGTTAATTTTGGGAAACCCTATAGTTTTTGCTACATGGTTAGAAAGAAAGAAGAGGAACTAAAGTGGGAATTATATATATTTAACCATATTTTTTTATATATTTTATTCATTTTTTACAGAGAGGAAGGGAGAGAGATAGAGAGCTAGAAACATCGATGAGAGAGACATCGATCAGCTGCCTCCTGCACATCTCCTACTGGGGATGTGCCCACAACCCAGGTACATGCCCTTGACCAGAATCGAACCTGGGACCTTTCAGTCCGCAAGCCGACGCTCTATCCACTGAGCCAAACTGGTTTCGGCTATATTTAACCATATTTATATCTCTCTGTCCATCTGTCATTATAAATTATGTCAATGCAATTGTTTTAGCTATTAGCAACCTAGTTCTTTCTCTATTACTGAAGTCATCACAAACTAATAAAAATCACAGATTGTTATTCTGAAAATTCTTTTCAGAATTGACCAAAGCCAGCACACACAAGAGAAAAATGTCAGAAAAAAGAGTGACTTGTCCTGCTCTCTTTTTCTGCTTATATTTTTGCTATAGCTCCTCTGATAATTTCTGCTTCCAGGAGGCAGGATGGGTTAAGAAAACAAATAAATAACTAAAAGGCTTATTGTGGACATGTGTTTCTGTATTTAATGTATGCAAGTGCCTGGCACAATGCAGTAACTCAATAAACATTAGTTAACTCTGGGTTTTCCTGAGAATGTGAAAAAGGAAACATAAATAGAGTGTACAAGCAAAACTCTAGTTCAGTGATTTCCAACTTTCCCAGAAATGCTTTTATTAAGATAAAAGAACAAAGAACTTAAAGGACTTCCCCATGATAGAATCTTTGGAGGAGTAGCAATAATGAAAAAGATTCTTGGGATTCAGAGGATTGAGAGATTTTTCACTGAGTTTTGTCACTTACATTCTTTCTTCTTTCTTTATTTCTTTGCTTAACATGTGGTTTGCTATTACCTGGGTAGAGACTATATAGGAACAAGGTCATGTCTGTAAGCAGTTTCTAGTGCCTATTGGATTTTCTCCCAAAATGTGCTGTTTGTACAGGTAATTGAAGTCTGGCCAGTCACAGGGATTGTTCAAGGTTAATGGCATGTGATTCACTTTGCTGGGGAGGTTTTTGTGTCCCTCTGACTTACTTTTGCTGTTTGTGTCACATTACTGTCAGGGGCATGTCTTATTCTACCATTAGCATAAAGGTATTCAGAGTTGATGAGTAAACATACATTTTATGCCATTTACAGGTTATTACCTTTCTTTTGCATCTTAGGTGGAACAATCTGTGTTCACAACTGTCATTTGAATACATTTAAAAAATTGCTTTGGTCATTATTTCAGGCACTTGTGCAGTTGCCTCCCAAGAATCCTGCTAAAAGCATATGTATTTAGATTCATGGCAGTGTTCCCAGGCATTCTCCTGTTTGAGGAAAACACAAATACTTGCTAAGGGTCAATGAACAGTTTTTTGAAAAAGCAATATTCACTCTGTTCCTATCAATCTTATGGAAGTCCACTGTTTAATTCTCTCGTCAGAGCACTCACATACAGAAGACACAGGCAATTTCTTCGAGTGACAGGCTCCTTCCGAACTCAGCTTCCCCATTTAGTAGATCCCATTTGCATGAAAAGACTTAGGTCCATGGCTTTTTTGGTATTGTTTGTATTGAAGGCAATATAACAGTGTGGTTAGGAGTAACAACTTTGGACTTAGATGAAACTGGGTCATATCCTGACTTTCCTATCTGTAAATGGGTTTTGTCATTTCATGTCTATGAAATTTCTTAAGGGCTTTGATTTTCTGCTTCCTCATTTGCACAGTTCTTAACTCAGTGTTGTCTTGCAAGTTAGATGAACAGCACTTAGAGTGAACTCTTACATAGCTTGATTATTAAAACTAATTTTTAATTTTCCTCTGCAAAACTGTTCCACAGTGTTTTCACAATTGTTTTACATCTTACACCAGGAGTAAATCCCTATACCGTGAAGTGCAGGTTTAATACAGTCTGTGTCCCACAGATAGGGAAGTTGATGCAAAGCACTTTTGAGGTAAATCATGGGTTCTGTGCTGCAACTGCTCCTTCTCATAGCTGTGTTGGGCTGTGTTAAGACGCCCATATTCTCTAACCAGATTGCTGCTTCAATTAAAGGCACACATTTGAAAGAGTGCTGGCTTGAGATAGGAGTGCTGTTAGTAGTTATAGAATTGGATGTTTCATTTTATGAAGCCAATTTGTCTATGACACCAATCGACTGAACTTAGGGCCTTGTCTCATAAGCTCCACATTCTGGCTACTGATTGAACCCTTGCTTTGTGAGAGTTGTCACCTTTGTTACAAATGGAACTGCACAAAAAAAGACCAGAGCCAGAAAAGCGATTAGAGTTCATGAGTTCAGGGAGACCACAAAAGGATTTTGACTGAGCTTTCTTTCCTGTTCATGACGAGCAGCTGGGTTTTAGAGCCTTAGGATATTAGAGCAGTTTTCCCTTATCCATCCATGGGGGATGTATTCTAAGACTTCCAGTGGATGCCTGGAAGTGTGGATAGTGCCGAACCTGCATTTTAAATATATAATTAGCCCTAGCCGGTTTGGCTCCATGGATAGAGCATCGGCCTGCCAACCAAAGGGCCCCGGGTTCGATTCTGGTCAAGGGCACATACTTTATTGCACGCTTCTACCTGGCCCAGGCCCTGTCTTCCCCTCTCTTTTCCACTTTCCCTAAAAAAATCAATGGAAAAATACTCTCCAGTGAGGATGAAAATAAATAAATAAATGTATAATTAAATCTATGGTAAAGTTTAATTTATAAATTAGGCACACGAAGAGATTAACAATATCTAAAAGTAAGATAAAACAATATACTCTAATGAAAATTATATGAATGTTGGGTTTTCTCAGCAAATTGACAGTTTCTCCTCCTTCTCTACAATGTCATGGATGAAAGATTTATTCTTAGCATAGATTTTAGCAAACCTATGCCATGCTGTTTTTCTTTCCTTATTAAGTGGAGAACTTTCACCTTTTCACTTATAAGAAGCATATTCAAATTGTGCTTGGGGACCAAGGAAAGTAAGGGTTAGTTGAACAATCACTGGATACAATCGACAGGTAGTGTGTACAGCATGGGTGTGCTGGACTCAGGGATGATTCATGTCCAGGTGGGACGAAGTGAGACAGCACAAGATCCTATCATGATACTCAGAATGGCATGTAATTTAAAACTGATGAATTATTTATTTCTGAGATTTTCCATTTAATATTTTCAGACTGAAGTTGACCATGGGTAACTGAAACCTCAGAAAGTGAAACTGCAAATAAGGGGGGACTATTGTATTTGGTTTCTCAGATTGAGTTAAACTAGATGAACTACAACTTTAAATTAGCCAGCGAAGAGGATTAAATTTGTTTTTGCTATTTTATTCTCTTTCTTTCTTTATTAATTTTTAATTATTTAAAGACTAAAGGCCTGGTGCATGAACATGGGTAGGGAACCTAGGCTTGGCCGGTGATCAGGGGGCCCCTGCTGGCACCTGCCTTAGCTGGCCTGAGGCCTGTGGGCTAGGAGCAGTTCCTGCATTGAGCATCTGGCCCCTGGTGGTCAGTGCATGTCATAATAGCCAGTCACTCCACCGGTCATTCAGCTATTTGGTCAATTTGCATATTAGGCTTTTATTATATAAGACTAGAGGCCCGGTGAACAAAAATTTGTGCACTCTGGGAGATGGGGGGGGCGTCCCTCAGCCAGGCCTGTGCCTTCTGGCAGTCTGGGACGCCTCAAGGGATGACCACCTCTGGCTTAGGCCCGCTCCCCGGGGATTGGGCCTAAGATGGCAAGCAGACATCCCTCTGGCAGCCTGGCAGCCCTTGAGGGATGTCCACTTGCCAGCGGGGAGCAGGCCTAAACTGCAGTCAGACATCCTTAGCGCTGCTGAGGAGGCAGGAGAGGCTCCCACCACCACCGCTGTACTGGCAGCCATCAGCCTGGCTTGTGGCTGAGGAGAGCTCCCCCTGTGGGAGCACACTGACCACCAGGGGGCAGCTCCTGCATTGAGCGTCTGCCCCCTGGTGGTCAGTGTGTGTCATAGTGATTAGTCATTCCTGATTGTTCTAAAGCAGGTTTATGGGGTTTGGTTAGGTTCTATAATTGCAACATTGTTTCATCCGGAGCTCAGAGCTGAGCTGCGGCAGGCGGGGAACGTTGACTTCCTCCATCACTGGAGTAAGCAAGCCTCATGTTCATGTTTGATTCAGCTGCCTGGTTGCCGGCCGCCATCTTGGCTGGCAGTTAATTTGCATATCTTGCTGATTAGCCAATGGGAAGGGTAGCGAAGTTTTGGTTAATTACCATGTTTCTCTATTATTAGATAGGATATCCCTATTGATTTTTATTTGCCACACATGCATGTGGGATCAACCAGTTCTGCATTTCTGCCCTTCCGACCAGTCTAGAGGTGGCTTCTTCTTTTATATCCTTAGTTATAAGGCTTCTGCTCAGCTAGATTTCAGGCTGTTCTGAATTATGTTTGTTCTGTAGTTTAATTGTAATTTTGATGTGGTTGTGGGAAGAGATGAGTACCACATTTACCTATGCCTCTCAAGGATCTACTTTAAAGTACAATTCTTCAAAAGTATTTCAATTGTGTGAGGGAGAGAGAGATAGAAACATCAATGATGAGGAAGAATCATTAATTGGCTGCCTCCTGCATGCCCCCCACTGGGGATTGAGCCCACAACCTGGACATAAGCACTAATTGAGAATCGAACTGGAACCTTCTGGTTCATAGGTTGATGCTCAACCAGTAAGCTATGCCAGCTGGGCCTATTTAAAATACTCTAGATCAGCCGTGGGCAAACTACAGCCTGCGGGCCGGATTCAGCCCATTTGAAATGAATAAAACTAAAAAAAAAAAAGGCTGTACCCTTTTATGTAATGATGTTTACTTTGAATTTATATTAGTTCACACAAACACTCCATCCATGCTTTTGTTCCAGCCCTCTGGTCCAGTTTAAGAACCCATTGTGGCCCTCGAGTCAAAAAGTTTGCCCACCCCTGCTCTAGATCCACTCTGTTCATGCCAATGGCCCCATAGTATTGCATCAGTCAGGCATCAGTAGGAGACAGAAGCCATAGAAGTTGTTTTAATGGAGGGAATTCAATATAAAGAATTGTTGACTAAATATCTAGAATTTAAAAAAGACAAAAAGAGTACATGATGGTGCTGGGGTTCAGCCCCAGCGGGCCAGGGGTTCCCAAAGGTGTGGATGGAGTTGGCGATGAATGATTTATACAGAGACAGATTCTCCGTGGATCTTCCCTGTGCCTGGCTGAGGCCACAAAGAGAGAGATCCAGAGGCAAGCTGAGCCTTTATTTTATAGTCAGAGGTAAACAAGGTAGTGGTTACCAAAGCTGGGACTTGTCTGTGACTTTGCCAACAGGTCAGTCCAAGGCTTAACCCTATAGCTGCTCCCCACATGATGGTACAAAGAAGTGGCTACATTCTTAGATTTGGGAGAGCAAATAAAAAAATTGAAACATTAAAACTTGGACGATTAAAGAAGGGAATCCATAAAGCTGAAATCCTGACCTCAAAGTAGGAGGTGCTTGTCGGGTGGTGCTGATGGCTCTAAGCTCAGAGAACTGGTGTTTGAGGCTGGGGACCAGCCCACCGAGGAGGGGAGTGGTGACTGACTGTTCCAGGAGTCCCTGAGGGCACACAATAAGGCAGATTCTGCATGTTTTGGAAATACATTCAACGGAGGCTCCAAGAATAAATCACTGTTGCTTGGCTGAAGAAGTGAGGCTGGGATGATGCTGACAGAAACAAGATGTACACAAGCAGCCAAATATAAGCAAATGGGAAAGGGCAGACGTCTCCCTTCCCCTCCATCCTTAAGGTCTTTCTCTAACACTTCCTATTTGCAGAATTTACCAAGAGTGTGATTTGCAGAGTTTTGACCCTAGAATGAGAAAGCATAGTAGAAAGTTGGATTTGTACCTGAGAGGCAATAACTTAAAAATGGATATAATTATCTTTAGTCTTATCTTAAAATATTTGTATCCCTGAATTTTTAGATAATCACTAGTGGTTTTTTTTAGTTTTATTATAAGATACTATATTACTTTTGACAATAAATGTATGACATAGTAGAGGTAATATTGTCCTTATTTTACCTTTGTGAAACTGAAGTCATAGTAAAAGTAAATTACTCGACCAAAACCACATAGTGGAAACCAAAAGTGAGGTCCTATACCATGCATTCAGTACTGTTTTGGTGATTTTTATCTAGTCTTATGGCTTAAATACCTTCTCTCTAATAAATGTATTCTCTAAAATGCATATATCCAGTCCAGACTTCCTCCTCGTTCTATTGTTTCATTATCCAAATGTTTCTTGAACATCTGTACTTGGATGTCAAACAGGCATATCTTCTTAACATAGCCAAAAAGAGCTCTGAACTTTCCTTGAAACTCATTCTTCCTGCAATCTTTCTCACTTCAGTCATGGCAATTTTCTCTTCTAGTTCTCAGGCCAAAGCTCTGGAAGGAGCTTTTGACTTTTCTATTTCTCTCTCATTTTGTCATCAATCCACCAGCAGACCATGAAAAATATAATCAGATTCCTATGTCTTCTCACGACCTTCACTTCTATTCTCATCTAAGCCATCATCATCTATTGCCTAGATTATTTTAATAATCTCCTATTAGGATTCCTGGTTTCCTCTGTGGTCCCTCTTCTGCCTATACTTGAGAACAAAATAAGTTGCCAGTGTAATCCTGCTAAATTTTAAGTCTGAACATTTTACTGTACTGCTCACAATTTTTCAATGTGTCTTCATTTTACTCAGAGTACAAGCCAAAGTCATTTTGGGACTCCAGTCCACCCTGAGTTCCCTTGAACAACAGCCTAACTTCAGAGGGTGTCATCCATATAGAATGCTGTGAGGTGTCCCAGCATAAGCCCCCCACATCCCTCTGCTTTCTTCTCTGACTTTTTTCCTAATGCTTTTCGTTTATTTTGTTCCAATCCCATTGGCCTATATTCTATTACTCAGACATGCCAAGTACACTTCAGGGCCATTGCCCAGTTGCTCTCTGGACTTCCCCTTCAGAGACACACGTGGCTTCTTCTGTGCATCCTATAGGTTTTTACTTCAAAGTATCATCTCAGTAATTCTTACTGTGGCCCATTTAAAAATTCAGCCAATCATGCTTCCTAGTGGGCCATTTTCCTTTTCTCTGATTTATTTTTTCTAATAGCGTATAACTCTGTACAACACATTATACGTTAAATGT
>NW_006287821.1:1442815-1446160 GCF_000327345.1 Myotis davidii
AGGTTTGAATAATATTTAAAACTCTTATGGAAGATTGCTTTTTTCTACTATTTATCACAATTTAGACCTAGCATGGTCTTTTCGTCCATGCGAACCCATTAAAACTGTTTCAATAAGAAAGCACAATTATTGCCCTACTGAAATGTTTTCTGGGGGACTAGTGTTTACACCTTTTTAAGAAAGTGTACCTGCTACCAATTTTAGCATGTGTTAGTAAGAAAAATAAATTTAAAAAAATCTTTGGGCCAAAAATACATTGCCCCTGGGAAATTTAGCACATTGACACGCCTACAGTTTCACATTGACTTTTTCCATCTATAAGGAGTACTAATAGAATGAAGTAAAAAGTTGCTTTACTCTCCTTCAACAAAGATACACATTTAAACAGAATGACAAAATGCAATGCAAACTGCAAGGTGAACTTTGGAATTACAGGATATTACCATGAATTGATGTGCTAAGCTTGTTAGTATTCCCAGACCAGTGTCTACATAAACAATGTTACCTCTTGTTTTGTGACTCTGGAATGATTTAATTGAAAATGTGTGGGCTATCTGTCTTGAATGGATTATAAGAAGTAAAGGAAACAATGACCTATAGAATGCATTATCATTTTTCTGTTGACAGTATCAAGCAAATGAAATAGCCCAAAGTAGAAAATCCATAAAAACCCGTCATTTAGAGACCAGAAATAGGAAAAATATCATAAGTTCTAGAATGTATTCAGAACATCACAAATAAGGCATCATAAAGCATCCAGCATGCTCAGATGTGGCACTATTATAGAGCCAGTGCTAACAATTTATGTCAAGCAAAAAATTAACGCTGGAAGATAAATTCCTCTGGACACTATCTTTGTAACTGCACACACTGTGTAACTTGCATTTCTTAAGCTGCCTCTGGTTTGATAAGGTTAATTTAATCAGAGAGGAATCCACTGGAAATAAATGTATAATAGAAGAGAAATGAGATTATTGGCGTTTGGGGGAAGATGGGAAATGGGGAAATTACTGCCGAGAGGGTTAGTTGGCCTCAGTGAATATTCTTTTTTTTACTGTTCCCGCGCCCCCCCCCCCCCCCCAGATATGGGTAGTATTGAGTATGCTGACCATGTCAGTTTTCGCTGCCCTGGCTTCAATTTCACAATGTCAGAGCTTTGTATTTTTAAGATAGAGATGCTGCTACACTTAGGAAAACCAGGGGTTTCATCTGACAGTAGGAAAGGCATAGTCAGCGTGTCTTTCTCATGTTTGCAAGAGGCATTAGAAAAAGGGTGGGCAGGGCTAAAGGAGAGTGAAAAAAATCCTCCTCTGACTATAGGCACCTTCTCTTTGTTCAGCTTTTGATGAGCAGAGTACTTGTTGCACATGGTCACTTCTCAGAAGGGTAATAGCATTAGGTGATGATAAAGTAATCAGAAATTACGTACCCCTGTTACAATTCATATTCAAATTAATAGCAGATAAAATTGGTCTACTTGGCATAGTATACTAGCAAACAGAGTATAAGTCCTTCCTGAGGGGGAAAAAAAATATTTAGAGGGGGTGGTTGGGCATATATAGAGAAACAATTTCTTTGGGAAAAGACTGAGTATACCATTTGGGCATATGTTTTTACTTCTCCACAGGGGGGAAACATATTAAGGAAATGGATATTTCTCCAAACCTTCTTATCACTAGTTGTGGTAGTTTCTTTGCACTGAGATTTGCAATACTCTATTACTATTGAAACTTCCAATTCTCAGAACCAGTTCTTGGAATTTAATATACAGTTAAGAGCTTTGTAAGGAAATGTCTTCTTCCCATTTGATAGTGTGGCGGCAGTTCAGATCTCCCTTTAAGAGAGAAGTTATGGTTCTACTGCACTAACTAAGAGTGCCAGTAGCTGACAGCCTTCTTCTGAATGCTGTCAGGATCCTCCTGCATTTCTGTTCTAGTTGAGGACACACTTCTAAGCAGTCCACAGCCAGCGTCTGAGCATGGCGGTACTGCCAGGGCCCGGCCATTTCTGTTCAACATGAGATAAGACTTCTGCAAAAGGAAGTCTGCTTCAGAGCTCTCCATTGGGTTGGTTTAGACTTATACCAATCTGTTTGATAGTCTGAGGCTCCCCCGGCTCAATCTTGCTTACTCTTTACCTTATCAGCGGTTCTCAACCTTCCTAATGCCGTGACCCTTTAATACAGTTCCTCATGTTGTGGTGACCCCCAATTTCATTGTTAGAAATTGAACATAATTAAAGCATAGTGATTAATCACAAAAATAATATGTAATTGTATATGTGTTTTCTGATGGTCTTAGGTGACCCCTGTGAAAGGGTCGTTAAACCCCCAAAGGGGTCGTGACCCACAGGTTGAGAACCGCTGCCATAGATATTCAGTATATGCCTATAGACATGCACAAAGTAGAGAAGAAAGTAAAAGCCATTTATTGTCTAATTCAAGTATAAAGCACTTTATTACAGAAATGAATTATTATACATAAAACATTTAGAATATCTGCCACAAATAAGTGCTTTATGAGCTTGCTATTAGTAGTAGTAGTGTGGCTCTGACCCTCGCTTTCACACATAGCAATCTAATGTGGACATCCATTTTCCTCATCTATTTCTTACTTTTGTAAGTAAACCAGTAGTTGACTTAAGTAGAATAATGACCTTTCCTTTGCTGTTTAAAAAACAACTTTAGGTATAATTGGCATAAACTGCACTTATTTAAAGTATAGAGTTTGATGAGTTTTGATATAGGTGCACATTTGTGAAACTCTCCCCACAATCCAGATGATGAACATATCCTTCACCCCCAAAGTTTCCTCATGTCCCTTTGTAATCCCTTGCTCCTTATTCCCTGTAAACCCTCTCTTCCCCCCTTCCCAGGCAATGGTGGATCTACTTTTGGTCATTATAGGTTAGTTTGTATTTCCTAGATTTATATAAATGGAATTATGTAGTATATACTATATTTTGCCTGTATGTGATATCTATACTAATAAAAGGGTAATATGCTAATTAGACCAGACATCTTCTGGACATCCTTCCGAAATCCTTCCAGTCAAAGCCACAGTGGTGGGGGCCGAGGCAGAGGCAGTTAGGGGCAGTTGTTACAATTGTTCCTCTATTTTGCCCCCATAGCTCCACTCCCCCCAGTTCCCACCCCACTCTCTGCCCTTAACCCCGCCCCACTGTCCTCATTCATAGGTGTACGACTTTTGTCCAGTCTCTTCCCGCACCCCCACACCCCTTTACCCCCTGAGAATAGTCAGTCCCTTCCCTTTCTATGCCCCTGATTCTATTATATTCACCAGTTTATTATGTTCATCAGATTATTTATTCACTTAATTTTTATTT
>NW_006287821.1:1447301-1450257 GCF_000327345.1 Myotis davidii
ACTTCTGTGCTGGAGACACCCTTCTGGGGCAAGACTTGCTTCATTGGGGCTTTGGTGCTTACTGAGTTGGACCCCTGAGTCTGTCCCTTATGGTTCTGAGGAGTTGTAATCTGGATGGTCCCACTCTGACCACCGGGTACACTGGCTCTTGGATCTCTAAGGAGGTGCTAATTTAGCCTCTTCCTGAGGCTACCCAGAAGCAGCTATGGATAGATCTTCATATTCCTCTTCTTTGTTTGGGGTTTGGAGGTGCTCAATTGAGGCCCAGCTGTGAGTCAATGCAAGCTGCTGTGGGGCCTTGGGCCTTCTTTTGGAAGTTCTGAGTCTCTCTGACCCAGCTGCAGTTTGTTAGGTAATTTTCAGATTGCAAAGGGCCAGGCCTTTCATATGCAAAAGCCTCTGGGTACAGCTTGGGTGGGGCGGGGTCTCAGGGGATCAACAGGGCGCAGCAAAAAGCTATGGCTGATCCTCAGCCCTGCCCTAAGAGGCCCCGCATCTTAGTGTCCGGGTAATCGCTGGAAGCACCTATGAGAGAAAGCCGCCCTCGAGTTTTGTCCGATGCCAGACAGTCCAGTTTCTCCCCTTATGAGTCTGGGTCCCCAGAGACTCACCCGGACCTGGAGTTCAGAGCAGTCAGGAGCTTGTGTCTCCCTCCTGATTGAAAAAGACAACCGTGTCCTCAGTTGCCAGCCCTTTCTGTGTGCGCATCCGTACCTCTGCACTTTACTTCCGCACCTCCTCTGAGTCTCAGTGTGCTTTTCTCTTTATAAAACTAAACATAGTTTTACCACAAGATCCAGCAACTGTGCTCTTTGGTATTTACCCAAAGAGGCTAAAAACTATGTCCACACAAAAACCTGATGTTTATAGCTGCTTTATTCATAATGCACGAACTTGCAAGCAACCAAGAGGTTCTTCAGTAGGTAAATGGATAAATAAACTGGTATATCCTGACAGTGCAATATTACTAGGTGCTAAAAAGAAAATAGCTAACAAGCTATGAAAAGTCATAGAGGAAACATAAATGCATATAACTCAGGGAAAGAAGCCAATCTGAAAAGTCTACATACTATATCATTCTAACTACATGACATTCTGAAAAAGGCAAAACTGTGGAGATAATAAAAAGATTAGTAGTTTCCAGGCGTGTGGTGTGGGAAGTAGGGTTGAATAGACAGAGCACAGAGGATTTTATTAGGGCAGTAAAAATACTCTCTATGATACTATAATGATGGATGTATTCATTATGTCTTTGTTCAAACCTGTAGAATGCACAACACCAAAAGTCAACCTTAAAGTAAACTATTGACTTTGAGTGGTATAATGTGTCCATGCAGATTCATCTGTCACAACAAATGTACCATTCCGGTGGGAGATATTGATAATGGGAAGTCTGTGCATGGGGGAGGGGGTTCAGGGGACATATGGGAAAATCTCTGTATTTTTCTCTCAATTTTGCTGTGAACCTAAAAAACTGCTCTAAAAATTAAGTCTTAAAAAAATGTAGCTTTTGCAGGGGAATTTCATCTGGGTCTTGGGCATGGCATCATTGAGCATAACTGCTTCATTAAAGTGGCATTTGTGATGGTAGCAGGTATTTTTCTAGCCACTGCAGCCTGGAGAAGTCTTGTGGAGAGAACCTGTTGACACACATAATGCAGTTAGTAGTCACCGACTCCTCTTAGTATGAAGTCTGTGTGATCCTCCTCTCTCATGGCAGACGGATGGGGAGCTCATAGGCATTGCTTGTGACTACCTTAAGCACCTTTGACAAGGAACATGCTACTAAGTCTTCAATACCTGGGCTTGTTGAGCTGCTGCTCAGACCTTGCCCTGTTGGGATATCATCACCTCTATCAGTGACTGTTGCTACTGCTCAAAACCCAAACTGCTGCAAATAAGGAAACTCAACCTTTAGTGGACTCTCAGTGTGGAGGACATATTGGGCATATTGGCGGTGGGCTACCACATAAAGTTCTCCCAGAGCTTTGATAGTAGATGGGTGGAAGTGGGGCAGATGAGTCTATAAAGAAGGCTGCTGATGTGCAGTTTTTTTTTGTTTTGTTTTTTGTTTTTAAAAAGAAGCCAGCTGGAGGTAGCAGGGACTAACTATATGGAATAGACCCAGCCTTCAGCTTATTGGGTGAATGTTCTTTGGTTCACTTTCCTGTATCATTTAGGAAGTGGAGATCAAGGATATCTTAGAGGCTGGCCACTGGAATGTCCTGGGTAAGGCTGAAACTAGTCAAAGCATGTAGACTGGATGATTGATGACTAAAATATGGGGATAAGTGGGCGAGAAAAAACCCCAGATTATAGCAAGTACATATATGTCTGGTGGAGAAGTTTAATGGATCAATATGGATTAACACAGTCATTGGAATTGACATAGTTTGGTCAGAAAAAAATGCTTCATAAATAAATCATTTAAAGTGTCTTTTCATCTAACATCCTCAAAAATTCATGATTATATTCAAATTGATTCTGCAAACATGTAATTCTGACTGGGACCTGGAGATTCAGAGATGAGTAATGTCTTGGACCTCACCTTTGAGGAGCTGTATAAAAGACCAGGTTGCCTTCTGGTCCCTCGCTGCCTCATGCAGTGGTAGGAAGAAACGTGTATATTAAGAATCTCAAATTCACCGGGGGCCCATTACTGGAACCGGCCTTTATTGGAGTGTTAGACAAGAAGCTCGTTATGGAAAACAGGCCAAGTGCTTTGAGGTCTTTTCGCTGTTTTTTTCTCCTCCCTCATCCTCTAATGGCCTGACTGGAAGTTGACAGAGCATAAAAGCTATCAAAAGTATAGTGTTTAATGTAGTTCTCAGAGCAAAGTTTTCTGTTTGTTTACTGTTGGTAATTGTTCCTTGTTTTTGTTGTTGTTGCATTTAGTGCCTCTCAATTCCCAGCTTTAATAAGCAGCCAGTTTTCATCGTTAGGTAGTAAGGAAAGA
>NW_006287821.1:1450403-1451182 GCF_000327345.1 Myotis davidii
CCAGTGTCTGTGTCTATTGATTATGCTAATATGCTTGCATATAAGTCCTTTGGTTGCTCTGTAACACCTCCCCGCTTCCCCTGCCATTTATCTCTGGATCTATTCTTGTTCATCAAAATATGTTGTTAATTATATTCCATAAATGAGTGAGATGATGTGATATTTATCTTTCTCTGACTGGCTTATTTCAAAAAAGTAAACTCCTCAACAGGTAGATTGTAGATGCTGGTTGATCAATTGTTTGTGGGTCAGAATTAGATGTGCATTACATTGCTCAGGTTTTTAAAGAAGTATTTTATTGATTTCTGGAGAGAGAGAAAGGGAGAGTTGATAGAGAGATAGAAACACTGATGATAGAGAAACATCATTGATCAGCTGCCTCCTGCATGTCTCCTTCTGTGGAGCAAGCCCACAACTGGAGCATGTACCCTGACCAAGAATTGAACCAGTGACCTCTTGGTTGCTGGGTTGAAGCTCAACCACTGAACTGTACTGGATGGGCTCATTTATCAGATTTTTGAGATAAAAGTTTTTTATCTACCACAGAAAATTAAATCTTTCAAGGGATTGTTTAAAAATACTGGGTGTATTAGCAGAGGGCTGCCACGTCCTACTTCAAGTGGTTAGTTATATAGCTTTGAGTACTTGTTAAAGGTCACTTTGTATGCTTTGTACAGTTCACTTCAACCTGTCCCCCAATTCCACTTCAAAACTGCAAATCCCATGGAACTCTATTTTGCCTAACCAATTTCCTGTAGGAAAATATGCAATTAAAAAAA
>NW_006287821.1:1451277-1455139 GCF_000327345.1 Myotis davidii
CCCCAATTCCATCCTTTACCCGCCTCCTCCCAATCCCTATCCCACCCCAGGCCTTCACAGGAAATACTGTAGTATGCAATGTAAATCTCCTATAGATTTTTCATGCCAAGAAATTTTCACTTTCTACTTATGAAGGAGGTGACATCTTTCAGATGAAGAAACTGGGCAACGACTTGACAAAGAACACACATTAAGCCTGTGTCATGTGAAAGAACTAAGCTGCGGTTTACTGATTCCCATCCTGAACATTTTAGTTGCACAAATGAATGAAATCAGCATATCTGTCGAGGTGCCTCTTTTTCCCATGCGAACTCTTTAAGTTTGGTGTTATTAGCCTCATTGTGCCAGTGAGGACATTGAGGCTTAGAGCAGTGAGATAACTCGCCTGAGGTCCCATGTTCACTAAGGTGTAGAGAGAACTTCAAATCAGTGACTGATTGCCCTGAACGCCCTGTCTCCCCGCCTGTACACCTGGCTGGCAGTTACATTTCAGGAACTCTGTCTGCATGGGGCAGATTTTTTGTAAAACCATCGTTGCCTTCAATCAAGGCCTCTGCTGTATGTTCTCTGGAACATTTTAAACTATCCATCATTCACACTGGCATGGCGTGACAATGACTGAATCTTTTAGCAAGCAAGTTCATAGATTTTCAAGAGAATGTCTACATCCTTTTCATTCTTGTTTCTGAAGACTAATGTATTCACAATATTTAATTTATTAAGGTCAGTCTAAACTGCACAAATAATGTAGAGGGAATATAAGTATATATTCCATTGATGCATATTCTTTCTACCTCAATTACTGGTCAATAAAATTTAAATATAGATAATCTAACATTATATTATGCTTAATATTTGATTTGTCTGTTAAATTTAATATAAATATTTTAAACTCAAACTACTGTAGGAATAAAATGCACAATATAATTTATTTTATATTTGAATTATTTATTGTTATGCATCATAGCATGTAATGACCAGTTCAATGTTATAACAATGAGTTAAAAATAAGAGTAATTAATAACATTTTTTTTAGTTTTTTAAAAAATATATTTTATTGACTTTTTTTATTTTTGTTTGATTTTACAGAGGAGAAGGGAGAGACTAGAGAGTTAGAAACATCGATCAGCCACCTCCTGCACACCCTCTACTGGGAACATGCCCGAAACCAAGGTACATGCCCTTGACCGGAATTGAACTCGGGACCCTTCAGTCCACAGGCCGACGCTCCATCCACTGAGCCAAACCGACCAGGGCCTATTTTTAGTATTTATGATAGAATACACATCCTGGGACTTGAAGCAAGTTTTTCCTCCTCCCTCTTATGTTTGTTTGTTTGTTTGTTTGATTCAGGATATAGACAAAACACAAATTTTTCCTATTCTAATTTCTCCATTTCCAAAATAGAAATTCTAATAATGACTTACTACTAATTAAACTGATTCTTAGAATTGATGACTAAGTAATTTGGGAAGAATATAGGGTTTTATAGGTATAACAGTAACAACAAAAGGAAGAAAGATGTCAAACTTGTTTTCAATGAAAGGAAAGAAAGAAAAATAGGCATAATTGTTCATTATTGTCAATTTATATTCTGAAATATTAAAGTTAGAATAGCCTATAGAAACCAAATGTTAATTGTGTTCAAATCTACTTTTTCTCCTTTCAGTGTGGAGTTTCCTTTTATCAAGTGTTTCTTTCTCTCTATAAACAGGGTAGGGCAAAAGTAGGTCTACAGTTGTTTATATGCAAAATGATACAATAATTAATGAATAATAATACAATAATAATAATAATAAAAAAGCATAATAAAATATGTTTTGCATACTCACAACTATAAGCCCATTTTTGCCTCATCCTGTATTTATTTTCTAAAATTGAAAATTAATTTAAATGAAAATACAGTTACACATTTTTTACTATTGTGTTTGCTATGATAATGATTATCAAGTTAAGTAATATTTTTGATGTCTTACTCTGTCTCATTCAAAGGACCTTAAAATTGTGTGTATGCAAGTCTACCACAATGGAAGGTCAAGTAATTGCATTTTCACCCACTCAGTTATGCATGCAGAATGATGTATTTGTATTTTCTATATGCTTGCAACTTAGAAGCGTCTTTCAAATGCCCAGTTTAAGGACATTCAAATTACAGAAAATAGAGTCAATTTTTTGTAAATTATATTCAATGCAGAATCATCAAATTTCGTTGGTCTGGTGAGGGGCAGCTCAGAATAGAAAAAAGTGCTTGGACATCATTTATTAGCTATTTGACCTAATTTTCTCAAATGGAAAATGAAACTTACAAAAGCTACATGTAGGGTCTTTTGAAGGTTAAAAATAAGATGTTAAATCAACCAATACTTATTAAGAGCCAGCAATGTGCTAAACACAATACAAAGCAGTTAACAGTATCTGACATAGATTATGTGCATAGCTAATAGAAGCCTGTATTAATACCTTAATAAGTGTTCTGCTTATGATTACATTTTTTATGGCTTTAGTTTGTCTACTTTCAGCAGTGCCCTGGCCCTATAGTGAAGTCTGCCTAGTAATCTTGTTTCTTTGGGAGTTGACCCTGTAGACTCATGAAAATTTACACAGTAGTTTAAATTCTTGGCTAACTCTATTCTCTTCCAGAAGAGTCATTAAATTATGTTCCCATTTAAATGCCCATAACCTAAAATGATTCACAGTGACCCTGTTGAAAGCCAACCAGCCAAAGCCAGCCCTTGCTCTTCTGAATTTTTAAATTTTGATATTTCAAGTTTTTTTTTATTTGCAAGGGAAGTTATGAGTACTTCTTTTGTATGAATAACTTTTTCTTATCAAACATTGCACTTATGATTTAAGGAGTAGAAAAAGAGAGTTGATGAAGAAATTCTGAGGTATCTAGTTGATAAAGATGAATTGAGAGGGTGATGACTAGACTGAATGATATTTATTTATTTATTTATTTACTAGAGGCCCAGTGCACAAAATCGTGCATGGGTAGGGTCTCTAGGCCTAGCCTACCATCAGGGCCATCTTCCGCCTGTTCAATAGTTCCCAGTCCCTCTCCACCACCACCCACCCTGGTTCCCCATGGTTCCCTGTTGGCCATCCAGCCTGCAAGCAGGGGGGAGGGACAGAGAGGTGGTCAATGCACCTCGTAGTGACTGGTCGATCAGTCATTCTGGTCGTTTTGCTGTTATGGTAGCTGGCCTTTTATTATATAGGATTATTTTTATTTTTTATTGAATTCATTGGGGGGTGACATTGGTTCACAAAACTATACAAGTTTCAAGTGTACAACTCAACAAAACACCATCTTCACACTGCATCGGGCCCCTAGGCAAAGTCTCTTTCCATCCCTATTTATCCCCTTTGCCCACCTCCACCTACCCCCATCTCCCTTTCCTTCTGGCTATCACCACCCTCACCACACTGCTGTCTGTCTCTTTGTGTTATATATATGTATGTGTGTGTGTGTGTGTGTTTTGTTTGTTTTTGCTTACTCCCTTCACCTTCTTTCATCCAGCCCTCCTCTTGAATTTTTTGGAATAGTTTGAAGAGGATGCCCCCCTCCACCCCCATCTCCCTTTCCTTCTGACTATCACCACCCTCACCACACTGCTGTCTGTCTCTTTGTGTTATATATATGTATGTGTGTGTGTGTGTGTGTTTTGTTTGTTTTTGCTTATTCCCTTCACCTTCTTTCATCCAGCCCTCCTCTTGAATTTTTTGGAATAGTTTGAAGAGGATAAGTGTTAGTTCTTTGAATGTTTGGTAAAATTTGCCTGTGAAGCCATCTGCTCCAGGACTTTATTTATTTATTTAGTTACTAGAGGCCCAGTGCACAAAAATTTGTGCACTCGGGGGG
>NW_006287821.1:1456741-1463192 GCF_000327345.1 Myotis davidii
TCTTATTGGATATAACATTGACAAATATGTTCGCCCATGCAGTAGGTTCTCTTGTTGTTTTGTTGATGGTTTCTTTTGCTGTGCAGAAGCTTTTTATTTTGATGTAGTCGTATTTGTTTATTTTCTCCTTAGTTTCCATTGCCCTAGGAGCTGTATCAGTAAAGATATTGCCAGGACATATGTCTGAGATTTTGCTGACTATCTATTCTTCTAATATTTTTATGGTTTTCAGTCTTATGTTTAAGTCCTTTATCCATTTTAAGGTTTTTTTTGTTTGTTTGCTTGTGTGTGTGTGTGTGTGTGTGTGTGTGTGTGTATGGTGTAAGTTGGTGATCTAGTTTCACTTTATTGCATGTATCTGTCTAATTTTCCCAACATCGTTTCTTGAAGAGACTGTCTTGACTCCATTGTATGTTCTTGCCTCCTTTGTCAAATATTAATTCTGCAAAGTGGTTCGAGTCAATTTCTGGGTTCTCTATTCGATTCCATTGATCTAAATGTCTGTTCTTGTGCCAGTACCAGGCAGTTTTGAGAACAGTGGTTTTGTAATACAGCTTGATATCTGGTATTGAGATCCCACCTACTTTGGTCTTCTTTGTCAGCATTGCTGCAGCTATTCGGAGTCATTTTTTTATTCCAGATGAATTTTTGGAGAGTTTGTTCTAGGTCTGTGAAATATGCCGTTGGTATTTTAATGGAAAGTGCATTGAATCTATAGATTGCTTTGGATAACATGGACATTTTAATGATATTGATTCTACCAATTTATGAACATGGTATGTTCTTCCATCTGTTTATGTCTGCTATCTCTTTTTTCAGTGTCCTGTAATTTTCTGAGTACAGGTCTTTTACCTCCTTAGTTAAGTTTATTCCTAGGTATCTTAATTGTTTTGGTGCGATAGTAAATGGGATGTTCTTTTAGTCTCTCTTTCTGTAAGTTCACTATAGGTTAGTGATGGCGAACCTTTTGAGCTTGGTGTGTCAGCATTTTGAAAAACCCTAACTTAACTCTGGTGCTGTGTCACATATAGAAATTTTTTTATATTTGCAACTGTAGTAAAACAAAGACTTATATTTTTAATATTTATTTTATAATTCAGGCCTGGTGCACAAAAATTTGTGCACTTGGGGGGGGGGATCCCTCAGCCTAGCCTGTGCCCTCTCACAGTCTGGGACCCCTGGGGGATGACCACTTGCTGGCTTAGGCCTGCTCCCGGGAGATTGGGCCTAAGCTGGCAATCAGATATCCCTCTGGCAGCCCGGCAGCCTTCGGGGATGTACATTTGCCAGCAGGGAGCAGACCTAAGCTGCAGTCGGACATCCTTAGCGCTGCTGAGGAGGCAGGAGAGGCTCCCACCACCCCCTCTGTACTGGGAGCCATCAGCCTGGCTTGTGGCTGGGCAGAGCTCCCCCATGTGGGAGCACACTGACCACCAGAGGGCAGCTCCTGCATTGAGCATCTTCCCCCTGGTGATCAGTGTGTGTCATAGTGACCAGTCATTGCCAGTCTTTCTGCTGTTAGGGTCAGTTTGCATATTATGCTTTTATTATATAGGATAGAGGCCTGGTGCAGGGGTGGGGGCCAGCTGGTTTGTGCTGAAGAAGGGTGTCCCGGATCAGGGTGGGGGTCCTGCTTGGGTGCCTGGCTTGCCTGGGTGAGGGACTGATGGCTGTATGTAGCTGGTCACGCCCCCTTCAGGGTGGGGGTCTCCACTTGGGTGCCTGGCCAGCCTGGGTGAGCGGCTGAGGGCCGTTTTCAGGCTGGCCGGCGACTGAAGCTCCCAGGCTCTCCTTGCTTTCTTTTCTTTTTTATTCTGCGATTTATTTACCTTCTATAATTGAAACTTTGTTGCTTTTGGAGCTCAGAGCCGGGCTGCGGCGGGCGGGGAACCTTGGCTTCCTCCATCATTGGAGCAAGCAAGTCTCCTGCTCGCTTCAGCTGCATGGCTGCCAGCTGCCATCTTTGTTGGCAGTTAATTTGCATATCTCCCTGATTAGCCAATGGGAAGTGTAGTGAAGGTACGGTCAATTACCCTTTTTGTCTTTTATTAGATAGGATATTTAAATGCCATTTAACAAAGAAAAACCAACCAAAAAAAATGAGTTCGTGTGTCACCTCTGACACGCATGTCATAGGTTCACCATCACTGCTATAGGTGTATAAAAATGCCATAGATTTCTTGGTGTTAATTTTGTATCCTGCTACATTGCCAAATTCATTCAACAAGTCTAATAATTTTTTGATGATGTCTTTAGGGTTTTCTATGTACAGTATCATGTCATCTGTCAATAATGACAGTTTTTTGTCTTCTTTTCCAATTTGGATGCCTTTTATTTCTTCTTGTCCAGGACTTCTTTTTGATGGGTGTTTTTTCCCCCCTACTTTAATTTCATTAGTTGTAAATGGTCTATTCATATTTTCAAATGATTTTAAAGTAAGATTGATTTAAATTTTGCTTAAAATGACCTTTCTTTATCTATAACACTCATAAAAAACAATGAAAGGAAGCAAAATTATTTTCCAGTTTATAATATTACTAGAAGCCCTGTGCACAAAAATTTGTGCACTTGGGGGGGGATCCCTCAGCCCAGCCTGTGCCCTCTCACAATCTGGGACCCCTCGGGGGATGTCCACCTGCTGGCTTAGGCCTGCTCCCCAGAGGGATTGGGCTTAAGCTGGCAGTCAAACATCCCTCTGACAGTCTGAGAGCCCTCAGTGGATGTCCAGTTGCCAGTGGGGAGCAGGCCTAAGCTGCAGTCAGACATTCTTAGCGCTGCTGAGGTGGCAGGAGAGGCTCCTGCCACCACCACTGTGCTGCCAGCTGTCAGCCTGGCTTGTGGCTGAGCAGAGCTCCTCCTGTGGTAGCATACTGACCACCAGGGGGCAGCTCCTGCATTGAGTGTCATAGTAACCAGTCATTCCCAGGCTTTCTGCTGTTAGGATTAATTTGTATATTACCCTTTTATTATATAGGACAGTTGCTTATTCCCGGGAAGCAAAGATGCCTATCCAGCTTAGTGTGTTCAACAAACATTATGAAATGAAGCTATGCAGATATGTATGTACTAAGTATGATAATCAGTAGTGTGAAAAGGATCAAATGGGTTTATTGACCATTTTGGATAGTTAGGACTTTACATTGTGCACAATTTGGTACATTGTGCCATATAGAGTGTCTCTAATTGCAAGCGTGTTGAGGACAAACTGGATTTCATATATTTTTAAACTCTCCATAGCTTTTAGTGTACCTCACCAAGAGCAGGTTCTCCAAAGTATTTGTTAACCAACAGTCTGCCTGCCTGCTGAAGACATTAAATACAGCATAGTTTTCAGACATCTCACTGCCCTCATTTTCTGGTTTTTAACTTTTCTTTATTCATGGTCCAGAAAGGAAAGCATTTTGACTTAAAAGCTGCTTGTGATGCTTCATCAGGAAAAGTCCTGTGAGCTTTGCAGCTCTGCCCTCTCCATGCTGTTGTGTCACAGCCTGTCTTCACAGCAGGGGTTTCTATAACTCTGTGCATTCGAATCTGATTTCATTCCAATACCCTATCTCTCTGTCCTGCATGCTTGCTCCTAATTAAGCAAAGGTGAGAGTCCGTCAGTGCTGCCTCTTATGTCAAATCCATTTATCTATTCTTTCTCTCTCAACTGGAAAACTAGAGGACCAGGGACAACTCCCAGTGGGTGTCTGTAGTATAGGGGAAAAAATACATCTAGGAAGCAATAGTTGCAGTGAGTGCCCATTAAATTAGCATGTGCTTTTATATTGGCTAGAAGTATGTGACCTGGAGTCAAAAGAGCTGGATTCAAAATCAACTGCTGCCTCTCACTATTTATGTGACTATAGGTAAATTACTTATCTGCCTCCCTCCCTCTAGTCTTTTTTTTATTATTAAAAATCAGACATATGCCCTAGCCATTGTGGCTCAGTTGCTTGGGTGTCTTCCCGTATACCAAGAGGTTGTCGGTTGGATTCCTGGTCAGGGCACATGTTTCTCTCTTCTTCTCCCTTCTCCCTTTCTAAAAATCTATAAAAATAGTTTAAAAAATAGTACACATAATACTTAAGCTCTTTAAACTTCAGGTTCATTATCAACAACAAATTCAAAAGAGCAGCATCTATCATATAGATTTGTTTTAAAGATTAAAAGAAATAATCCATTTAAAGTATTTACACCCTGTATGGTGCAGTTTGATCTTAGTAAATGTGTCTCCTATTATTGCTGTTATTCTTTATCACTGTTGTATTATAATCCACTGTATGGCCCTTTATATGTCATCAGTATATACATCAGTTTACAGCTCAATATCAACTTTCTGCCTCATTTACAACAATATGATCTAAAGTGAACCTCCCTCTTTTTCTCCCCACCCCCACCTTGTTTTTTTGTTAATCTATCTCTTGTAGGTCCCATGAGTTTTAGGTTTCTTTATTACTTTGCCTTTTTGTTCACTACTCATGGTTCCCCTTCTTTTTGACTGTCTGAATTGGAAACTGTACAGGAACTTGATGGAAAGTAAATATGGCATCTGTTTGAAGCTTCAGTAATAAGTATGGAAATTACACAAGCTTATAAATCAACAGAGTTTACCTTTCTGTGAGAGTTCTACTTTAAACTTATTTGGGATAGGTTTTGGATCACATAACGTTTTTTAGTTCTTCAACTGTTGTTGAAAGAGACCATGCCCATTTCTTTATTTATAAATCTGTTAATGTCAACAGTTTTCATTCATTCTTATAGTTTTCTGCTCAAAGACAAGTTGGAGTCAGGGACAGCAGTATGCACCGAGGCTGCTCTTTAGGAGGGCAACCCCACCTCATGGTGCTCTCTTTATATAGGGCAATTGTGGGCGTAGAACTGTAAGGAACTAATCTGAGTTTGGGTGCCAAATTACTTGACTTTGAGTGAGATTGATTTGGGTGATTCTAGGAAGGCCTACTGTCCGACTCCTGTAAACCTTGGGGGAAGTGGAGATTATGAGTAGCATTTTTCACTGGCAGTAGAAGTCATTAATTCCTTCTCTCATTGCCAGGCAGCTCAGAGAGAATCTCCCATGATTACTCAGTGAACTATCCTGTGTGCCACCCACAAATTTAATTGTGAGATCTAAAATTAGTAACTATTTATTAGGGCTAATAATTAGTAACTTATTATCAGATCTAATAATGACTAATTAATAGGTCCAATGACAGCTTGGATATTAATAAAGCTGAAATTGAATAGGAGATAGAAATCATGTTAATAATGTAGAGAAATAATATGAGATGCACTGAGAGGTATATACAAAGGTTTGGAGTTGCTCTCAGAGGAAATGCGGACCCATGAAATGTTTTAAGTCAGAAAATTGCACCACAGAGGCAGTGTTTGGGGATTATTAGTCCCGCTAACGATGAACTGGTTGGGCAGGACATGGTGAGAGTGAGGGAAGGCTGTTGTTCAAGAGCCTGGACTCAAAATAGCAATGGCAGAAATAGAATCAACATGAAAAGGGAATGACAGGTAGACATTGTGACCCATGGAATCCAGGATGAAGGAGAGACTGCAAGATGCTTCCTTTCTAGGCTGAAACCAGTTGGATTTAGCCAGCTTGTGAGGGTCTGACAGAAGAGTGTGCCCAATGAGCTTCTTTGGGAGGACAGAAGGCTGTTTCAGAAACAGGGTGGGTCCCTGCAGGGGACAGAATTCTCAGAGGGAATATTTGCAAAGTGAGGTAAGGAAGCCCCAAAATAAACTTCAACAATTTCTACAGCTGTTTGTTTTGTTTCTAGGTTTCCAGAGTCAGACAAACATGGGTTTTAATGCTGTTCCTATCTGTTACATTTTGTACTAGTCCCTACATTTCTTTGAGTTTTAGTTTTCTTATTCATAAAGTAGGGAGGAGATAATAAGCACTATGTAGGAGTCAGTTTGTGTTACAGTTTATAAAGATACTAGAGGCCCAATGCACAAAATTTATGCAAGGGTAGGCTTTCCTTCCCCTGGCTGCCAGCACCAGCTTCCCTCTGGCATCCAGGACCCAGGCTTTCCTTGCAGCCTGGATTCATCCAGAAGGTTATCTGGAAGGATGTCCAGTCTAATTAGCATATTATGCCTTTATTATTATAGATGTAGCAAAGTGGTAGGCATGGTGAGCACCCAATTAATGAAACTTGATAAAAATGTTACATGTTCAGTCCCTTATGGTTGGAAGTGAATATTAGGGAATGTTGAAATTGAGAGTTGGCAGTTGGAAAAGTCAGGAAATCTCCTCTCTTCCTCTACAACAGAGGTTCTCAACCTTGGCTGCACATTAGAATCACCTGGGAATCTTGTTAAAATCCTGATTTCTGGGCCTCATCCTCTCGAAATTCTGTTTCTTTGTTACTAATGTTGTGGCCCCACCCCATAACAAAGAAACAGAATTTCCGGAGGATGAGGCCCAGAAATCAGGATTTTAAAAAGATTC
>NW_006287821.1:1464547-1470011 GCF_000327345.1 Myotis davidii
AGCGGTCTGTGTGTGTGTTTGGATATGTACATATATATCAAAACCCATATGTTTTACATTAATTCAGTTCACTTACACCAAGCATGTCAAACTCAAAGGCTAACATGGGACAAATAAGATTATGTGGGCCACAAAAAAACAAAAGCTTAAATTTTTATAGAAATGTAGGTTTATTTCGATACAGACATGCTGAATACAAAGGGCTGAAATAAATGAGTCGTTAACATAAAATAATAGAACATTTTTATAAAAATTAATATTTTTTCTTGAACATTAACTTACCAGACACTGAATAACTCCACAAATCAATAAGCGTAATGCAAATAAACCTATTTTTCTTTGTTTTTCGAAAGTGAAATATTTCCTGTTGCGCACACCAAACAACCCAAGACTAATGACATGGCAATCGGCTGCTGAAATATTCACTGCTAGTATTAGTGGAGAGAAATGGTGCGCCTGCTCGTACGGCGCCTAAGGGAAATGAATGCAACACGGTTATAGTAATCAGTCATTAGCAAACATTGTAGTTCATTATTAATAATTATGTATGACAGGATGTTGTAAAAATTAAGTTATGAAATTTTATTAAAACGTTTCTTACATGCCCGTGTATTAGCTGGGCCGCAAAAATATTCGTTGTGGGCCTCATGCAGCCTGAGTGCCGCAAGTTTGCTTGCTCTACAGCAGTGGTTCTCAACCTTGTCTGCACATTAGACCCACCTGGGAATCTTTTTAAAATCCTGATTTCTGGCCTCATCCTCTGGAAATTCTGTTTCTTTGTTACTAATGTTGTGGCCCCACCCCATAACAAAGAAACAGAATTTCTGGAGGATGAGGCCCAGAAATAAGGATTTTAAAAAGATTCCCCGGTGATTCTAATGTGCAGCCAAGGTTGAGAACCACTGCTCTACCAGGTCTGGAACTTTAAAAATAATACTATCGTGTCTTGAGTACAAAATTGGAGTTATTGTTTAGGTGAAAAGATTCTGACTTTTTACCCTAGACATAGAGACTTTCAAACTCCCCTGGAGATTACTAGTGAACCCTGAAAAAGAAAGGAGATTATAATGATGATCTGGTCATAAAATGCATTATTAATTTTATAGAGTTTATTTATTGAGGTCAGTGCAAGTTTCACTGTCTCTGAGGCCCCACAGCCCTGATATTGGTCTCTCCTTTAAAGAGAAGTCACCAGATTAAATGTGCACTAAAGGATCTAAAAATTGCAACTCCTAACACCTGACACAATAGTTTTCTGCCCTACTGACTGATGTATAATGCAAATAATAATTCTGCATTACTTCCCCAGGACATCATATGAAATAACTAGTTAATGAATGTCAACAGCATAAAAATAATGATTAAGCGTGAAATAAATGCTAAGCATTATTGTTCTTTATTTTTTGTCATCAGGACTATCTAATTTTAGTGGCCGCCCCAGACCTTCTTTTTCTACAGCTGCAAAAAGCCATTTGGTAATTATGAGAATTAATCAAGCCCCAAACTGGATTATGGTGGTGGCAGACATCCTTAATTACAGGCAATGGAAAACGAAGGTCATTGCTGGTTTGAATTCAGCATAGGTCAGTGCTGCAAAAAAGCCATTAACAGCTGAATGTGATTTTGTGCTCTGAACAGAAGGAATTGCTGCCTCAGCCCAATTTCTTAGTAAACAGGTGTCCCACATCCAAGCTAACAATCACAAAAGGACCTGCTGGCCCCTTTGCTCGCAGCCTCCATAAACAGAGATTCTCAGTGCTGGCTTCACATTAGACCAGTGGTTCTCAACCTTGGCTGCACATTACAATCACCTGGGAATCTTTTTAAAATCCTGATTTCTGGGCCTCATCCTCCGGAAATTCTGTTTCTTTGTTATGGGGTGAGGCCACAACATTAGGAACAAAGAAACAGAATTTCCAGAGGAGGAGGCCCAGAAATCAGAATTTTAAAAAGATTCCCAGGTGATTCTAATGTGCAGCCAAAGTTGAGAACCACCTGGTTAGACACTCCTGAAGAGCTCTGGAAAGGCCCAGACAGCACCAGGCCAATTAATTCAGAGTCTCTAGGAGTAGAACCCAGCCATCTGTTTTTATTTTTATTTTTTATAGCTCTCCAAAATGTGCAGCCACAATTTCACACCACTGCTCTATAAGGAAGAAAAGCCAAAATTCAGCTTTCTCCATTTTAACACATGTGTCTGCATGATAGGGTTGCAATGAACCATAACCTTTGGCAAGCATGTTCATTTCAATGATGGCCATGTAAGGTAAGACCTGTGAATACAAAATAGGCTTTAGTTTATTTGGATACCTAGTTAATAGCTCTGAGCGCTATTATATTGTTTTTAAAAAAATGATGTGTAGCCCGACTGGTGTGACTCAGTGGTTGAGCATCGACCTATGAACCAGGAGGTCACAGTTTGGTTCCTGGTCAGGGCACATGCCTGGGTTTTGGGCTCGATCCCCAGTGGGGGACATGCAGGAGGCAGCCAATCAAGGATTCACTTTCATCCTTGATGTTTCTATTTCTCTCTCCCTTCCTCTCCTCTCTGAAATCAATACAAAATATATTAAAAAAAGATTTGTAATTCCATCCCCAGCAACCACTTAGATACTTGACATTATAACCAGCCTACAGCCCTGGATATTTGGGGGCCTATAAAAGGTTTCTGAGGTTTCTAATCTCGTATCTGTTTATTACCCTGTTGATGCACAATTTAGATTTTTGCCTACAGACAGGAAACCTTTTGCACTTACTATTTTAACATGAGAAATACAAATGCTTGATTTTTCTTTAAAAATTTTTTTAGAAAGAGAGGAAGGGTGAGAGAGAGAGAGAGAGAGAGAGAGAGAGAGAGGAGAGATAAACATCAATGCGAAAGAGCAAATCATTGATCAGCTGCCTCTTGTACACCACCTACCAGGAATCAAGCCCACAACTCGGGCATGTGCCTTGACCAGAAATTGGACTGGCAACCTTTTGCTGAATGGGATGATGCCCAACTAACTAAGCCACACTGGCCTGGGCAAATGCTTGATTTTTCACCTGCCATCTTCAATTTAGGCTAATGAGCAAGAGGTATTATAGCTCCTTCCACCCCATCTCTTTCAGATTGACAAGTGACAAGGAAGTGGGACCTACACCCAAACACAGATATGGAGTGAACTTGGAAAGGAAGCTGGATAAACCCATGGAGAACACTTAGTGTTTCAGATGCTCTCAAGCTCCCAGAAACTTTTGCTAGGTCAGTACTGTCTTCCCTCTCCATTTTTCACTGTGTTGTCTTTTGTTCATGAGACCGGCAGGGCACTGGCAAGGAGAGACACACATGATAGCACTCTCTCATCTCCCACCCCCTGGAACAGCTGTGTGCTTGACCACCATGATTTCACTCAGTGATGGAAGTTCAAGGGCCACGGAGTTGCCAAACCTAGAAACGAAAAAATTCTGTACAACTAGCTTTAAAACACTGGCCAGGAATCAGTGTGCTTATTGTTTAAAGCAAACATCTCTCTAGACTCCGAAGAACTTGTAGAATTTGAGATTAAGAAGGAATTCAACTTACCTATTTTTTTTGGATGAGAAAACTGAAGCCCATAATCACACAGCTAGTTAATGGAAGAGCCAGATTCAAACAGATCTAACCCTAACCAAGTGCTCTTTACACAACTGTAGCTGCACCTCTCAGAACAATTACATTTCTTGTTGCCTAAACCATTCCGAAGCACTTACTTGACAGTGGCACCAGGATTAGTGATTGTGACTCACAAGGAGCCTTGTTCAGGATTTGAGTTGAGATCATGCCATCTATCTTGTGGTTTGGGGGTTTCCCTTGTGTACATTGAAATTTCACAAATTTAAAATTATCTGTAAAATATCCGAGATCTCCAGAAAAATATGGGTGGTGGTGGTGGTACAATTATGTAAGAAACATCTAATAATCAGGATGTGGAATTGCAAAACAGCATCTTTCATTACTTGGGAGGTGATATTGGACAGAGGCATCCCTTCACTAAAACTATTGGGCTACTACTAATATCCTTTAATATGTAAAAACAATGGCCTGGTGCACGAATTCATGCACATTGAAAGGAAATTAATTAGAAGAAATATTTTAATATCACGATTCTCCCTTTCTCTATAATAGAAGTGTCAACCAAATTCACGATCGACAATGACAGATCAAAACACATGCATGCAATTGGCACCAGTGAGAGCTTTATTTGGATGAGAAAACTGAAGCCCATAATCACACAGCTAGTTAATGGAAGAGCCAGATTCAAACAGATCTAACCCTAACCAAGTATCATGCATATGCAAGTTAATTTAGCCTTTTATATATATAGAATAAACTTGCTTAATTGGACCTGATTTCTGATGTAGCTAAACTTGTTCCAGCCCAGTGAAGCACCCCAAGTTCTCTTTCAGATCATTGTCAGCACTCCAGGACTTCTGTGAGGATCAAATGAGATGTGGCATGGGAAAATGCTTCACAGACATTTGGTTAAAGTTTAAAATGCTTCCACCTGGCTATAAAGCAAGTCATGTTCTGGGCTGAAGAAACTGCAAGGAGGCTAGTCATCACTAGGGAGAGGAACCTAGGCATTGCTACATAACATCATTACCCAGCACCCACAGCCACCATTTCTGGGCTGGGCTGGGCTGTGGGCTGCATTTTGTGCCATGGTGTCTCAGCAGCATCACCTGCACACTGAGTTGGTGGCAGGGCCTGTGTCCCACTTGGGGGAAGCCGAGTGTTGTTTTGTGAATGCCAGGTCCGTGGTACTGTTTCTCTGTAAATGGCCAGTGCACGTCACGGCAGCTCTTGCATTGAGCGTCTGCCCCCTATTGGTCAGTGCGCATCATAGTGACTGGTTGGATGGTTGGGCATTTAGCATATTAGCCTTTTATATAAGTACATAATTTAAAACCTTTAACACAAGATGCCAAAGGTGATGTTTTTGCTTTGGCAATTCAGCATAATAGCACTTTGAATTATGTATAATTATTAAAAATGACAGAAAAAATAACAAAGGGGAGAGAGAAGCATATATATTGTTCTTTTAAAAAACATGGCTTAAACAGGATACACATCCTTCTCAAGTGCACATGGGACATTTTCAAAGAGAGACCACATATTAGGAGAGAGGCAAAGTCTCTGCAAGTTCAAGAAGATAGAAATCATATCAAGCATCTTCTCAGACCACAATGGCATAAAATTAGAAATCAACTACAATAAAAACAATGAAAATAAATCAAATACTTGGAGGCTAAATAGCATGCTATTAAAAAATGAGTGGTTACCGAAGAGATCAAAGAAGAAATAAAAAGCACCCTGGTAACAAAAGACAATGAAAACACAACAATCCAAAATCTATGGGACACAGTGAAAGCAGTCTTGAGAAGGAAGTTCATAGCTCTCTGGGACTACCTCAAAAAACAAGAAAAAAAATGGTAATATCTA
>NW_006287821.1:1471031-1472588 GCF_000327345.1 Myotis davidii
AAGGCATCCAAATTGGAAAAGAACAAGTAAAACTGTCAATGTTCGCAGATGACATGACATTGTACGTAGAAAACCCCAAAGACTCCATCAAAAACTACTAGACATAATAAATGAATTTGGCAATATAGCAGGATACAAAATTAACACCCAGAAATTTATGGCTTTTTTTATACACCAATAATGAACTCACAGAAAGAGACACTAAGAAAAAAAATCCTATTTAGCATTGCAACACAAAAATTAATATGCCTAAGAATGAACTTAACTAAGGAGGTAAAAGACCTGTACTCAGAAAACTACAGGACATTGAAAGAAGAAATAGAGGAAGACATAACAAATAGAAGAACATTCCGTGTTCATGGATTGGTAGAATCAGCATCATTAAAATGTCCATATTACCCAAAGCAATTTATAGATTTAATGCAATCCCCATTAAAATACCAATGGCATATTTCACAGACCTAGAACAAACTCTCCAAAAATTCATATGGAATTAAAAAAAAAGACCCCAAATAGCCATAGCAATCCTGAGGAAGAAGAACAAAGTTGGGGGGATCACAATATCAGATACCAAATTATACTACAAAGCCATGATTCTCAAAACTGCCTGGAATTGGCACAAGACAAGACATATAGACCAATAGAACAGAAAAGAGAACCCAGAAATTGACCAAAGCCATTAGGCTCAATTAATATTTGACAAAGGAGATATGAACATATAATGGAGTCAAGACAGTCTCTTCAATAAATGGTGCTGGGAAAATTGGACAGATACATGCAAAAAAATGAAACTAGATCACCAACTAACACCATACACAAAAACAAAGTAAAAAATGGCTAAAGAACTCAAATGTAAGACAGAAACCATAAAAATATTAGAAGACTCCATAGGCTGCAAAATATCAGACATATGTTGTAACAGTATCTTTACCGATAAAGCTCCTAGGGCAGTGATGGCGAACATATGACACACATGTCAGAGGTGACACGTGAACTCATTTTTTTGGTTGATTTTTCTTTTTGTTAAATGGCATTTAAATATATAAAATAAATATCAAAAATATGTCTCTGTTTTACTATGGTTGCAAATATCAAAAAATTTCTATATGTGACACAGCACCAGAGTTAAGTTAGGGTTTTTCAAGATGCTGACACACCGAGCTCAAAAGGTTCGCCATCACTGTCCTAGGGCAATGGAAAATAAGGAGAAAATAAACAAATGGGACTACATCAAAATAAAAAGCTTCTGCACAGCAAAAGAAACCATCCACAAAACAACAAGAAAGCCCACTGCATGGGAGAACATATTTGCCAATGCTATCTCAGATAAGTGTTTAATCTCCAACATTTAGAGGGAACTCATACAACTTAACAAAAGGAAGATAAACAATCCAATCAAAACATGGGCTAAGGACCTAAATAGACACTTTTTGAAAGGGGACATAAAGAAGGCCAAGAGCCATATGAAAACATGCTCAAAGTCACTAATCTTCCAATAGATGCAAATCAAAACGACAATGAGGTAACCATCTTACACCTGTCAGAATGGCTATCATC
>NW_006287821.1:1472742-1477847 GCF_000327345.1 Myotis davidii
TGGCATTTGGCTGTCTGGCAGCCAAGAAATCAATTTAATGTATCCTATTCAGGTTTGGGGAAATGCCTTCAGCCATTCCCAGATTCAGCCCTGCTGTCATGCTGGAATTGGTCTCTGTCACAGACTGGTGCTGCCACAGTGGAAATCAGTATGGAATTTCCTCAAAAAATTAAAAATGGAACTCCCATTTAACCCAGTAATCCCGCTTTTAGGAATATATCCCAAGAAAACAGAAACAGCGGTCAGAAAGGATATATACACCCCTATGTTCACAGCAGCACAATTTACAATAGCTAAGATTTGGAAACAGTCCAAGTACTCAGCAGCAGATGAGTGGAATAGAAAACTGTGGTATATCTACACAGTGGAATACTACGCTGCTGTAACAAAGAAGGAACTTTTACCATTTGCAACAGCACGGATAGAATGGAGAGCATTATGCTAAGCAAAATAAGCCAGTTAGAGAAAGATAAATATCACATGTTCTCACTCATGTCGGATATAATGAACAACATAAACCAATGAACAAAAATAGATCCAGAGACAAGGTAACACTGAACAGACTGTCTAACCTCATAGAGAAGGCAAAGGTGGGGTGGGGTTAGAGATCAACCAAAGGACTTGTATGATGCATATAAGCATAACCAATGGACACAGACACTGGAACAGTGGTGGCTTGTCCTGGATGGTGGGAGTTGCCAGGGTGTGGGGGGTCAACTGGGGAAAAAGGAGACACATGTCATACTTTAAACATTAAAAAAAAGAAAAAGACATGGATTAAGATTATGTACTAACATTCAATATTCCAGCATTGCATCATCATTAAATTTTCTGATTTTTTGATTATGTTAAATTGCTTCCACAATGCTTAATTTCCCATATTACACATGATGTTGGTTTTAAAAGAAATTATAAATTACAACAGCCACTTGAGTGGCTTATACAAGTAGATGGCCATACAATCTATTGAAATGTAATTGCCTTTATACAAGTCCCACTTTTAAAGTGCAAAAAAAAAAAAATAATAAACGCTTCAGTGAAGGAACTGATACAGAACTGTATCTCATATCCAGTCCACACTCTCTTGAATTTTACATATCAGTAGGGGACTATTATAATAAATAATATCATGTGGGTCAGAGATAAATGATATCAAGAAAAGTCCAGCAAGGAATAAAAAAAAAAGAAAAAGAAAAATCCAGCAGGGCTATAAGGGGCAGAATTGAAATGAAATGCTATTTATTAGTAGATAGATTGGTCAGAAAAGGGCTCTCTGTATAAGGCAACATTTGGCAGAAATATTAATAAAGGGACCATGAGAGCTACATTGCTGTCTGGTAGAAGAACACGTCCAGCTTGATGGATAATCTATCTATATAAAAGCCCAGCGATTGTTCAGGCGGAAGGACCAGAATGACCGGTGGCTATGACGCACACTGTGGCAGCCAACCATCCTGATCTGGCCCCAATCGCCCAATCGCGCACTTCATCCCCCACTGGCCTGGCCCCCCATCAGCCTCCAATAACCCAATCAGGGGTGGGGCCAGCTGGCCAACTGCCTTGGCTGGCAGAAATTTGGGGTCTGGGGACCTAGGAGGTACTTGGTCTTGGGCAGCTGCTCTGCGGGCAAAGCTCTCCTTTGGCAGAAGTGGACCTGGGATCAGGGTGCTGGAGTGAGGGATATGGTGGGGATGCTTACCTGGTGGCCACTGCAGTCCCTGCAGGCTGTGCACAGCAGCTGGGTGTCTGGCCCAGTCAGAGCAGTGACAGAAATAGAGGAGGCAGGGTGCAGGGGGTGGTGGTGCACGGGAGACAGGAGGCACAAGGCCAAACTTGGGTGCTTATTCTGACCGCTGGGCCCAGCAGCACCAGCAGGTGGGCCATGGTGTGCTGTGAGTTGCTGAGGTCGCATAGCCAACCAGAGGGAAGTGAGCTGGGAGGGCAAGGCTCCGCACCAGCCGGGAGCCCTCCTTCCCCCCAGCAGCATGGGCAGGGCCAGAGCTGGAACCCTGGTGAAGTAGGTGGGACTGCAGACCCGTGCCTTTTTGGCCTTGGCCTTGCAATTCTGCAGGCAACCAGTGCACTGGCTACCAGCACATCAGAGGTCAGCCGCGCTTCAAGAGAGAGAACGTAACCGAAAGTGGCAAGGCCACAGGAGGGATGGGAAATGTTGTGGCCATCTTCGGGAAACACAGCTGCCATGGTATTCAGTAACTGTGAGCAGATAATAATCTTTGGTCTCCGTTCTACAGAAGAGGAAGCTGAGACTCAAAGAAGGGAGCCTTCCGAAACACCTCACCCACTTCTCAGACCTGACCCTGTGCAGCATTGTTTTCATTGAAAGTAGAGGATCCAAAATGTTTTACAATCGTTGCTATTTTAGGCAGGAAAGAATTTAGCCCAGGGAATTGGTGCTTGGGAAACCATCAGAAAGCTGGAGAAGTGGGTATTAGGTTGGGCCCCCAAGAAAGGCTCCCTGGCCAGCGGGAGGAGCTGCCCCCTCAGCCACAACTGAATTCTGGGACACTCTGGAACAGCTGTGACCCAGTGATCGGGAAACTGCTGCCCCTGTAAGTGCTCTCCAGCTCCCACAAAACACATCACTGGGCACTGCCTCTGCCACAACTGCCTGTGCACAGCCTGGATTCCACTGCAGAAAACGCCCACATCTCTGCAAACATGATCGCCAGCAGCAAACAGCCCAAACTGCGGGAAGATGCCTCTGCCTCACTTCTGCCTTCAAAATATTGTGCAAGCGCATCCAATTGGCAGAAACGAATTCATATCCAGAAACTTGGCTGCAAAGGAGTTTGGGCAATTTCAGACTTTTGTCTAGGAGCGAGATCTTGCCAATGTACCTCATGTGCCTGGTATTGATAAAAATGGGGCCTGGTTGGTGGGGCTCAGTGATTGAGTGTCCATCTATGAACCAGAAGGTCACATTTGATTCCTGGTCAGGTTTTGGGCTCGATACTCAGTAGGGGGGTGCAGGAGGTAGCTGATCAATGATTCTTTCTCTTCATTGATGTTTCTATCTCTCCCTCTCCCTTCCTGTGAAATCAATAAATATATATTTTCTAAAATGGGGTTATGCTGTATATATGTGTTATAATGAATTTTTCACTTCATAGATCACTAATGTCTTTCCTGTTAAAACTATACTTATAGAACTTTATTTATTTATCATTCATTTTTAATTGAACTCAAAGAGAAGAAGGGAGAGAGAGAGAGAAACATTGATGTGAGAGACAAACATTGTTCCATTGTTTCCCACACTCACTGGACTGGATATTGAATCTGCAATCTTGGCATGTGCCCTGACTGGCAATCAATCCACCACTTTTTGGTGTATGGGATTGATGCTATGCTGGTACCCTGACCCCAAATTCCAGCCTCCAAAACTGTGAGAAAAATACGTTTTTGTTGTTTAAGCCACACAAATTTATGATATTTTGTTATGGCTGTCTGAGCTGACTAATCTATATATACAAAAGCCTAAGTGATTAAATGACCAAACAACTGGTTGACTGGTCGCTATGATGTGCACTGACCACAAGGGGACAGATGCTCAATGCAGGAGCTGCCCTCTGGTGGTCAATGCACTCCCACAGCCAACCTCTCATGGCCAGCCAACCTCCCGTGGGTCCTCCCTCCAGCCCAGTGGGTGGTCAGTGTGCTCTCATAGTCCTTCCCCTCTAGCTGGTGGCCAACCTCCCATGGTCCCCCCCCTGGTTGGAAGACAACCTTCCATGGTCCCTCCCCTCAGCCTGCTGTGCCTGATAGGGGCCAATCAGGGCCGCCTGGGGGAGGGACCATGGGATGTTGGTTGGCCATGGGAGGTTGGCTATGGGAGCGCACTGATCACCTGGTGAGGGGAGGGATCCCACTTATACACAAATTCATGCACCGGGCCTCTAGTACATAATATTTATCATCTAAAAAACTATTAAGAAGCTTCAAAACCTCCAAGTTTATTAATACAGCTTTTGCAAAGAACATTAAAGGAATTTAGTGAAGACATATTGGATAGTTCACTGATGTTCAGAACATTGTAAAACTCGGTGCATACATATGGTGCCAAGAAAAAGTAGTTGAATGAGAAACACACAGACACATTGCCAAGAATGAGAGCCTCAGCAATGAGATTCCTATCTATGTTGAGCAGGGAACATGAGCTTGCATAGACAGATTTAGCTGCCAGAGGGCCTTTTCAGTTCTCCACTTTGTGTCATCTTCTTTCTGGTATAAGTCCAGAACCACCATGTGCCATTAGTGGAGCCTAGGTCTTCATTGCAAAGAATGAAGGGGGGTAAATGGTTGGCAGTTTTAGTTTTTATGTAGGGAATGGCTCAAACACAGGAAGGGCTTTATCTGTTGGGTGGACATAAGGAATTGCAAATTCCACTACAGCAGGGCTCTTCTACAACTCAAACATTAACAGGAATTACCTTTTATTATAGTATCCTTAAAATAGTTAATATCGCTTTTATATGAGCTGTTTATTTAAAATATTAAATATTCAGAGCAGCCTCTGTATTTTCATGATGTGCTAAGTGGGGTCTTGATGAGACAGAATCAGAATTTGACTTTAGTTAAAGGAATTTAGATTATATAGGAGGATGCATATGTATAGTTTACTTTTAAAATAGATTATTGGGTTGTTGCTGGATAAATATGAGATGATACCTTGGAATAGATGCAGTTTAAATATGTAAATAAAGTCGGTATATGTAACTGATTTTACTACCCATGAGAAAATATACAATACCATTCACACTAAATCTCAATTGCTATAATACCCAGATCATTTTGCAGGGCCTCAGTCTTTCCCCAAATATTAAATCTCCCTTGATAATGTCAGATCTCTCCAGCATGGTGGCATCACATTGCTCTAAGACTGCTCATGTGCTCATGTCAATTCCTGACGTGTCTGGTTGTCCCACCACCGTCTTTGACATTGAAGATGTCTAGATACAAATACTTCCTTCTGTTTGCCTATAATTCTTAACTGGACCTGAAAGCAGCACGGAATAAGCTCAGATTCTCACATAACAGTAAGTTTCTACACTTAAGTCTTTTATGGAGGCTTAAAGCTAATCAGTTCA
>NW_006287821.1:1477920-1489132 GCF_000327345.1 Myotis davidii
AATACCATTCAATTTTTGTCTAATTAGTATTGTCACCATAAACAACAATGAAATGACCCCTTTCTCCTTCAGTGAAAGAACAAAACCCCTCCCTCACACAAATAGATATCCACATGTGACACTGCACAGAAAGCCATCCAATTTAGGTTCAGTTAAGACATTGACACTTCTAAAATAATAAATAATATACAACGGGCTCTGTGATGATTAGCTGTACAAATCAGATGTATTTCTTTATACAATTAGTTAGATGTCTTTTACTCCAGCTAATGCAGAAGCAGAGGTATTCTAACTACTTAAGGTTCCCATTCCAGCAGGTTTTTTTTTTTTTTTCAAGTCCAAATTGGGAAGTAATGGTCTCTGGAGTTAATTACTTAAATAACTGAATTGTTAAAACGTGGCATTCACAATGGGAATGTACCAGTCTGTCTTAATTCAGATGAGAAACAAGGTAATAAAACAGAAAAATCTGTTTCCTAACTGAGCAGCTTTGTTTAGCTGTTTTTCAGCAATTCAGTTTGGGGGGAAAATGAAATGACAAATTCATAACCACATATCATTGAAAACCTTGTATTTATATGTATAGAGTCTTCAATTATAATTTTTCTTTATAAAACACTAGAGGCCTGGTACACAAAATTCGTGCACTGGGGGTTGGGGGTCCCTCAGCCCAGCCTTCCCCCCTCACAGTCCGGGAGCTCTCAGGGGATGTCCTACTGATGGCTTAGTGGGGAAGCGGTGTTTAGGCCCATGGGGAGCGGGCCTAAGCCGTAGTCTGGCCATGGAGGCTTGGAGCAGGCGCTGTGTGTGTGTGTGTGTGTGTGTGTGTGTGTGTCTGCTGGGGGCCTACCCTCAGACATGCCACAGAGGCTCGGAGCAGGTGCCCCTTTGTGTTGATCTCTCAGGCTCAGGGCCACGCCTGCGTGTAGTTCTCTCAGGCTTGGGGTGTGCCTGGCCCCTCCTCCTGATCTGGTTGTGACTGTTACAGAGTCTTGACCTCATTTGCAAATTACTTCTTTATATACACATATAGATTATGGGAAAGAAAGGGATGAGTATTTGTACCAGCATTTTATAGATAAGGGGGTTGAATTGTTGAGAGATTGTGACAAAGTAAAAGGTAATTAATCTTTAGACTGCCAGTCTTTGGCCCCAAACTCTAATTACGGTCTATATCAGCGGTTCTCAACCTGTGGGTCGCGACCCCTTTGGTGGTTAAACGACCCTTTCACAGGGGTCGCCTAAGACCATCCTGCATATCAGATATTTACATTACAATTCATAACAGTAGCAACATTACAGTTATGAAGTAGCAACAAAAATAATTTTATGGTTGGGTCACAACATGAGGAACTGTATTTAAAGGGCCAGAAGGTTGAGAACCACTGGTCTATATGATAATGCTATTTAAAGTATGGAAATGGCTATATATATACCCACCATTTTGTACAGATTTAACAAATTATATGAATTTAGCAGGCTATAGTATTTTGATGATGCCTTATATATACACTTTCTATCTTGATTTCTTATTATTTAAATCCTTTGAAAACAGCTCTTTCTTACCTAAATTTCTAACTCAGATGAATCTTGAATTTTGTATTTTGCTCAGCCTGAAGGCATTTGGGGGTTTACAAGAACATGGATTCATATATAATGAATTTTGTATAACAGTTATATCTTAGACTCTGAGTATCTTATTTCACAGCATTTCTGAAAGATTGCTGTGAATGTTTTCTTTAATATTACCCCTAGAGAGTATTCCATGCCTTGTTAATTGACATTTTACTGTTAGCTTTGTACTAGAAACAGATATTGTTCCTTAGGTACTGAACAGGGTCATCAATATATATTACAAGCTCCATTTGTGAAACTGACCTGGTCATGGTATCTTTCATATTTTTCAGCTAATGAATATGATTTTGTCTTTCCCAAATAATTATACAGATATAACAAGTTGCAAAGAAACAAAAATTTGCCTTTGAGACATGACAGGTTTGCATTACTATTCTTTCTCCTCAAAACTAACACTGCAATAAGATTAAAAATAAAACACATTTTTTCCCTCCAGTATAAATTATATGTCTCAGAGGAGCTCATGGTGCTTTAAAGATTTTTACAACAATATTCCCGTGATGTAAATATTTTTTATCACCATCAATAAATATTGACTGAGCTTTTATTATGCTAGGGAAGCAGGATGCAAAGATGTTTCATGTTGCATAAGCCTCAAGACCATGTATATGCTAGATGGAGTAGAGAAGACTTACTAATAAGAGATAAATAAAAATGCAAATATGCTAAGTATATTGAGCATTGCTAATGTTATAGAAGCACAACTACTTACAAATTTTCAAAGTAGGAAATATCACTGATGTGAACCATGCTATTGGCCAGAGTCAACCCAGCATGCCAACCCAGCATGCCAACAACAGATGGTGTTGATGGCCTCTTATAAAAAGCATTTTGCTTTACAAATAGATGGGGTTTTAAATAGCCTTTCTGATCCTAATGATTATAAGTATATGTAAATGCCAAAGTAATTCAGCAAAGAATACCAAAGATTGAAGTAGTTGGAGAATATGGGACTTAAGATACACTTTAATGGAAGAGTTAGACATATTAGTAGACAGCAGGAAAAGAGAATGAAGTGAACAAGGAGATGGAGATAAAAATGTGAATGACCACTTAGGAAATACTAAGTAGGCTCTATAGCAGCCATGGGCAAACTTCGGCCCATGGGCCGGATCCGGCCCGTTTGAAATGAATAAAACTATTGAAATAAAAGACCGTACCCTTTTATGTAATGATGTTTACTTTGAATTTATATTAGTTCACACAAACACTTCATCCATGCTTTTGTTCCAGCCCTCCGGTCCAGTTTAAGAACCCCTTGTGGCCCTTGAGTCAAAAAGTTTGCCCACCCCTGCTCTATAGGGTTAAGTGTAGTGTTGCTTTAACTCTATAGGATTAAAGTGTAGTGTTGCTTTAGATGTTTAATATATTACATATCCCATAACCAGGCAGATTGAAAGTTTGAAAGTAGAGAGTTATATACGCAAAAAAAATGTGTTAAATGTATGAGATCTGTTAGAGAAGGTGGAAATCAAGACAAGTTTTAGGTGAGAAAGAAAAGGAACTGCATTTATTAAGCATCTACTATATGCTGTTTATTGTGGTATACGCTTAGCATATGGTTCTTCATTTGACTTCAGAAACTACTGTGAAAAAGTAGGATGACATAAGTTCATGGGGTAATAAAAGGAATGGAAAGAAAAAAAGTTATATTTAATTTTATTTTTCAATTACAGTTTATATTCAATACTATTTTGTATTAGTTTCAGATTTATAGCGTAGTGGTTAGATAATCACATATTTCACAAAGTGATTCCCCTGATAATTCAAGTACTCGCCTGCACTGTATATAGTGTTACAATACTATTGACAATATTCCCTATGCTGTACTTTATAGCCCTGTGACTATTTTGTAACTGCCAATTTGTATTTCTCAATTCCTTCACCTTTTTCATCCAGTTCCCTCAACCCCTTCCCCTCTGGCAGCCATCAGTCTGTTTTCTGTCCCTATGAATCTGTTTCTTTTTGTTGTTGTTCATTCATTTTGCTCTTTACATTTCATATATAAATAAAATAATATGGTATTTGTAAAAAAGGAACAGTTTCAATTTGAAAGGACTTGATACTTGATACTACGGGGTAAAGTGAGTATGGGTCAAAAATATCTCAATGTTTTTGAACTGCGTTTAGAGATGCAAACATTCAGGTATTGGGAGGAGGAAGGAAAATTGTAGTTACAAAGATAAAGAGCTTGAACTAAAGAAAGAGAATGGGATACACAGAATAATAGAAACCAAGAAATGACAAAGTTTTAATAATGAAGAGCTCCGTTTGTAATTTGGGTTCCCCTGTTTCCAGTGCTATCATCTATCCAGTTACTAATATGGCTACTGGGGTTTGAAATAAGTATTTCTTTCACCTATAAACTTAGCTCCTTAGGGAGAAAAAATGGTGGGTCATGACTCTTTTGACAGATTCTGATTTTCCTTTCTAACTTTCAGAAAAAAAATCTTTAAATCATTACTATAAAACAACAAAACATTAACTAAGTCTTCATTAGCATTATCTGTGGGTGCTCTTTTCCAAGAAACTCTTTCTAATTCTTCTCTATTTAGTCTGCTTCTCAAGCAGACTGAAAAATACCCCACAACTTGGTTTTTGTTTCTCTCTATTTGCTTTCTTTTTTTTAAATTCAAAAGATCATTATTTTATTGTTTTTTTAAAAACAATAAAAGCTTTTAAAGGTCAAACATGTTATAAATTTGTGTTTACATACCCCTAACACCCTTTTACTTAGTACTGGAATGAATGGTGTTTGGAGAGAATAAATTTACACAAAAAACATTACCTTTACACCTAGTATTTTGGAGGCCTCGTGGTGCTTTTGAGTGGTTTCTAGACTGTAGCTATATCTGATAACTATTTGAAAGGTTTCTTAAGGCTATAAAAATCTGTTTTTCTGTTTATGTGTTTCATGTTCTGTATGAATAAAATACCATTGTGCTGGATGAATGATTCCCCCTTTCTAGGTTCATTCATTTCACAGATGCCACAGAGGAAAAATAAAGACTAAATTGACATTTATCATTACATTGGTTTTAAATTAGTCTCCTTGCTTTATTTCTTGCTCTCAGTTCCTGGGAAATAGAGTCAATGAAAAACCACGCAAGCAGACTAAAAAATACCCCACAACTTGGTTATTTGAATAACATGAGATAATGGTATCTTGGTTACTGCCTTATATCCCCAACTGTGCCATTTAGTACTCTGAAATTACACACTCCAATTAATACACACAGAGAGGAGAGTGAAGAGCAAAATCACAAAATCTGGGTAATCTGAGGGTAATGTCATCAGTGAATCTTCACTGCAATTTCACTGTTCTAGTTAAAATAGTTTCTTGTTTCAACAATAAGGAAGATGCTTTTCACAGTAAGGCCTCACTCAAAGATGAAGGACTATTGGTTAATTGCTTATGAAAACTTATTATTTAAGTTAATAATGGGTGTAGTTTGTCTTTAATCAAATATATATGAGCTAAAAATGGTGGGAAATTTAATTTTAAAAATGTATTCCTATATAGTTTTAGCATCAGACATATTGTCTTAAGATAAGAAATTAATTAAATGGCTTCTTTCCAACATTTGTGGTATGATTTATTATAGAAAAGAGACCTTTCAAAAAGTGAGACAATGGGGAAATTAAAGCTATATTTACTGTATATCATTAATAAAACATTATACCACATATTGGAAAATACCAAATTTTATTTATTAGTCATTGTCTTTAATTGTGCACACATAGCAAGTGAATGCCCAGACTTAGAAAGTGCAATTTGAAAATGTATGGGTACTATTGTAATTGAATGCATAAAGTGGATTTCCTGGTACTTTTGTCTATGATTGCAACACCAACAGACTTAATGTGAACATTGACCTGCAGTCTAATTCCACAAAATCTGGAAGAGAGAATTTGTGGTATGCAGACCAACTGCACACATTGATAGTGTGGCAAAATATATAAATTATTTTGTGATTTTTTTACTAAGTCAAAAAATTTACCTTATGTTCAATTTCTAAATAATACTAAGGAGGGATATTTCCAAATTTGTCTAGAGAATACATGGGAAAAAAGAGGGTAGGATATGATCTTTTTAAATAATTTTGGTTCAAACTGGTTTGGAAAAATAATATCTGGCATATAGGGAACATTCAATCAACATTTACTCAACAATTGGCTGTTAACGACTTAATCTTTCTGAATTCTGCTTTCCGGTGATTAGCTTTAGTATTCCTCAATGTATTTATTTTATGAATAATGTAGAGCAGACTATGAAACCTGGAATAAGGAAATATGGTAGTAAACAAAGCAATGGGACTTTTTGGGGAGTAAAGCTGTAGTGCATAATTCTATTTAAGTCTAAGCATTAAAGTTTGGGACAGACCATTTATAAAAGAATGGGCAACAAAAAAACTACAAGCTTGGAAGCTACAGCGCTTATGAGAGCAATAACATTTATAGTTGAATTTATGCATTAGAACATTGGTTTCTAGAGTCACTTAGCTGTTGTTCATCTGTAATACAAATGAAAGTTTTGTCACTGTGGCTGGCGTTGGGCTAAGGCAGCCTGGGGCTATGCTTCCTTGGCACCCAACTTCCTCTATGACAATCACAGAGGGGCTCTGAAGTGCAGTGTTTAAAGACAACTTAGAAATAAGCTAAGTGGGTTTCACAGAAACACAAATATTTGTTGAATGACTGACTGACAGAATGAATGACAGTATGAGTACATAAATAGACCTATGAGAGATTACTTGGTGAGAGTGCTATAACCTAGAATAATATTAAAAGATTTTGTTGAGAAGATGGGACATAAAATAAAGTATAAGATAGGTAATATTTTTAAAACATAGTTTTAAACTTTTTTAAAAATAATTTTTTTCAATGATACTTGACATACATTATTATATTAGTTTCAGGTATACAACATTGTGATTGCACAGGTATATAACTTAGGATGTGGTCACCCCATTAGGTCTAGTACCCATCTGACACCATACATAGGTATTACGTTATTAATGACTAGATTCCCTATGCTGTATTTTGCATCCCTGTTACTAATTTTATAACTTCCAATTTGTACTTCTTAACCCCTTCATCTTTTTCATCCATCTTCCCAAACCCCCCACCCATCTGGCAGCCATCAGTTTGTTCTCTGGATCTATGAGTTTGTTTCTGTTTTGTTTTGTTTTTTTAGATTCCACATATAATTAAAATTATATGGTGTTTGTCTTTCTGTGACTGACTTGCTTCATGCTAGCCTCTAAGTCCATTTTTGTTGTCCCAAATGGAGAGATTTTATTCTTTTTAATGGCTGAGTAATATTCAGTTGTATTTGTGGTTGTCTGTATGTCTTTATATGTCTATGGATGGACACTTAAGATGCTTCCACATCTTGACTATTGTAAATAATGCTGCAATTAACATAGAAATGCATATATCTTTTTAAATTTGTATTTTGGGTTTCTTCATATAAGTATCCAGAATACCAAGAGGTGGAATTACTGGGTCATATGGTAGTTCTATTTTTAGTTTACTGAGGAACCACCATACTATTTTATTTTCTTTAATTTTTTTAAAATTAATTCCAGAGAGAGGAAGGAGCAGGCAGAGACAGAAACATCAATGATGAGAGAATCATCGATTGGCTGCTTCCTGCACACCCCCTACTGAATATCAAGCTCTCAACCAGACATGTTCCCTGACTGGGAATTGAATCAGTGACCTCTTGGTTCATGGGTAGACACTCAACCACTGAGCCATACATACCAGCTGGCCCATACTGTTTTCTATAGTGGCTGCACCAATTTACAATTCCACTAACAGTGCATGAGGGTCCCCTTTTCTTTAAAATCTTGCCAACACTTAGTTGTTGATTTATTGATGATAGCCATTCTGCTGTAAACATTTTTAGTTTGATGTAGTCCCAATTTTGTTTCCCTTGCCCAAAGAGGCATATCCAAAAAAAGTATTGCTAAGAGTGATGTCAAGGAGTGTACTGTTATGTTTCTTTCTAGGAATTTGTTGGTTTCTTACATATTACACTTATTTATTGAGTGTAACTGTCCAGCTTTCCCAAGACCATTTATTGAAGAGATTGTCTTTGCCTCATTGTATATTCTAGAATCCTTTGTCATATAGGCATTGTTTTACTTTCTGGGGTCTCTATTCTGTTCCATTGATCTATGTGTCTGTTTTTATGCCAGTACCATGCTGTTTTATTACTATAGCCTTGTAGTATAGTTTGATATCAGCTACTGTGATACCTCCAACTTTGTTCTTCTTTCCTAAGATTGCTGTGGATTTTTAGGGTCTTTTGTGATTCCATACAAATTTTAGAATGACTTGTTCTAATTCTGTAAAAATGCCTTTGGTGTTTTGATAGGGATTGCACTGAATCTGTAGATTGCTCTGGGTAGTTTAGACATTTTAATAATGTTACTTCTTTCTATTTATGAGCACAACGTATAGGATAGATAATATTGATACGAGAATTTTCTAGGTTGATAGAAAAATAAAGAAAAACATGGATTATAAATACTACATATGCAGGTACTATTGTAGAGCAAGATCTGAGTTATGTTTTGGGTGAGGCAACTGAAAAGTTGAATTGAAATGATGATATAGTATTTGGAATGTGTCTTAGTTTGCTCAGGTTGCTGTAATAAAATACTAGAGACTGGGTGGCTTAAACAACAGACATTTATTTCTCACAGTTCTGGAGGCTTGGAAGTTCAAGGTCACTGGCAGCTCCAAAGCCTGCTTCCTGGTGTGTGGATGTTTGTCTTCTCCTTGTATCCTCATAAGGCACAGAGCAAAAAAAGAACCAGACTCTCCTCTGTCTCTTCTTATAAGGGTACTGATGCTATCGTGTGGGCTTCACCTTCATGACCTATCTTCCTGGGCCCATCTCCAAATACCATCTCATAGGGGATTATGGTTTCAAGGTACAGATTTGGGGAGCAGGGACAACTGTGCAGTCTATAACAGAAGGTCTTGAACAGAGAGGTTAGCGTGCGTGTTCTATTTTGAAACTGATTGTGGATGTTGTTTTTTTTTTTGGAAAACCAAGTTGAAGGTAGAAAGAAATGTGATGACAGAAATACTGTAGCAGGATTAATGTGCTTTTGGATACAAGACCAATTAGTACAAGGATTGAATAGACCTTAAACTAAGGATATATGTTAAGAGTGATAATAAAAACTCAGGAATGGGTTAATGAATACCCAAATTGGAGTCATGGCAATGGGAATGCAACTTAGGGGAGAGAATCAGGCATATACTGTATATGATGGCTGAATTCAGTTACTTACATTTGGTCACAGGTTAGAAACTTGATAGTGAATTTCTGGTGAATATTTTCTGAGGTACAAAAACAACTTTGTGATGTGGTAGTGAAATACAGTGGCTGCTAGCCCCAGATGGTTCAGTTTGTTGCAGCTGTAGATCACCGTATAAATACCTGGCAACAGGAAACTGGTGTTAGACACAAATTGTGTAAAACTGAAACATAGGACATATGGTATTCTCAAAAAATAAATATAAACAATTTAACAGGGAGAGAATTTGGCACAAATATATTAATTGGAAGTTAATACACCTGCATGAATCATCTATTATTTGCACATCTAGGTAATTATGCTGCCAGAGATTAACATTTACTTTAAAAAACCAACCATATCATTTGTACTTGACAGAGATATAGTTCTCTTCAATTTTATGGGTTTAATATATGAAGTCATTTTAAATGTTAGTGGCAAATTGCTGCAATTGGAAAACTATATTCCTATAAATTTTCACCAGAAAAAACTGTTTACTGGTAATTTTAAGATGTTATAGCCCTTCCATTTTACCTGATATGAATATCATAGGACAGCAGAAGGTGGTAAACTTTTCCATAGCAAATATCTTGCTATCCTGAAATTGAGCAAATGCTATAAATGCAAAAATGTCAAAGTGTATGCTATACATTTTTTTAATTGTAATATTTAACCAATGCCTTTACTGCCATCAGTAGAGCTCATATTTCAACTCTTGGGTTGGAATCTAAAGCAATATAATTTCTGAATAGTTTAAACTGAAAATAAAGTGACGACATTTGTCTGAGGATAAATGAACAGGGTAGTGATGTGTACTAAATCTACGGACATGTGAATGTGCTCAGAATTGTATAATTTCGATCACCATGTACAAATTCCCTATGAATAGCTCTGGAGGACCCCCATTGCTGGCTCTTGAGGCTGATAAAGACTAAACATGGAGAGAGAGAAAGAGAGAGAGAGAGAGAGAGAGAGAGAGAGAGAGAGAGAGAGAGAGAGAGAAACTCCATGATATATCCTACAAAAGGGCTGAAGGTCAAGCGGTAAAGGGCTAGTTTTTATGCCTTAGTATGAACTTCCCTCTGAACTCTGACATTCTGGAGAGTTATAATATAGCTGTCTCTCTTCTCCCATTAATGTTTTTGCTTCATAATCCCCATACTTTTCAGGGTTTGGAGGATGAGGCCAAGAATTTATTTTATTTTATTTTTTTACTCTCAGGTTTTCTGTGAGCTGTGTAAGAAGACAGTTAAGAGGAAACAAATGCCGAAACCGGTTTGGCTCAGTGGATAGAGCGTCGGCTTGCGGACTGAAAGGTCCCAGGTTCGATTCCGGTCAAGGGCATGTACCTGGGTTGCGGGCACATCCCCAGTAGGAGATGTGCAGGAGGCAGCTGATCGATGTTCCTCTCTCATCGATATTTCTAACTCTCTATCTCTCTCCCTTCCTCTCTGTAAAAAATCAATAAAATATATTAAAAAAAAAAAAAAAGAGGAAACAAAGAGTGAAGCCAACTTAAAGCTGTGTTGGGAAGGATGCCAAGCCTGGCTTTGGTGTCTTCTGACCTCTCATTTATTGCTTTTCTGTGATCCCTCAGTTTGTCTTCTTCCCAATATTTTTGGATTGAATTGTGACCCATCAAATTCCGATGTTGAAGTCCTACCCTTCAGTATCTGAAAATGTGACTGCATTTGGAGATGGGCCTTTAAAGTGGTAAATAAGGTAAAATGTAGTCATTAGGATGGTCTCTATAAAATTTGGTCTCATTTATAAGAAAAATAAATTTGGACACACAGAAAGAAACACAAGAGGTGTATGTGCACAGTGGGATTACCATGTAAAGAAGAAGTAAGAGTTGACCATCTACAAGCCAAGAAGAGAGCCCTCACAGGAAACCAACCCTTGATTTTGGACTTCCAACCTCCAGAACAGTGAAAAAATAAAGTTCTGTTATTTAAGCCACTCAGGATATGGGATGTTGTTATGGTGGCCCTAGCATACTAATATACCAATGTTCTCATGAAACTCAAGGTCCCCCTATGATTGCTTCATTTATGCCATCATTATCTTCTCACTTATGGGAAGTTATTCTGCTGAATATAAAGAGTTACCTCATTAAGCTAATTTATGGTAAAATAATCAAAACACAGAGTTTTATCATTATTAAATTGCCTAATAGCATACATCTTTTTTTTTGGGGGGGGGGGAATTTTATAGTACTTCCTTTAGCTTTTTCTTATTTTTTTAAAATTTAAATT
>NW_006287822.1:0-414 GCF_000327345.1 Myotis davidii
ACAATCCTTTGAATTTCTGTGGGGTCTGTTGTTTTATCGCCTCTTTCATTTCTGAATTTGTTTATTTGGATCCTCTCTCTTTGCTTCTTGGTAAATCTGGCTGGAGGTTCGTCAATCTTGTTTATCAATTCAAAGAACCTGCTCTTGGTTTCATTGATCTTTTGTATTGTTTTTTTTGGTCTCTATGTCATTTATTTCTGCCCTAATCTTTATAACCTCCTTCCTTCTGCTCACTCTGGGTTTTTCTTGTGGCTCTCTAACTCGTTGAGAGGTAGAGTTAGATGATTTACTATCATTTTTTCTTGTTTTTTGAGATAGGCCTGTAGAACTATAAACTTCGCTCTCAGGACTGCTTTCATTGTGTCCCAATGATTTCGGATCGTTGTGTTTTTATTGTCATTAGTTTCCATGATG
>NW_006287823.1:0-1227 GCF_000327345.1 Myotis davidii
TGACAAAATCCAACACCAATTTTTGATAAAAAAAAAAAAACCACACACGAAAAAAACCTCTCAGCAAGGTGGGGATAGAAGGCTCATACCTCAACAAAATAAAAGCCATATATGACAAACCCACAACCAACATCATACTCAGTGGGCAAAACTAAAACCATTTCCCTTAAGAACAGGAACAAGACAGGGATGCCCACTCTCACCACTACTGTTCGACATAGTACTGGAAGTATTAGCCATTGCGATTAGACAAGAAGAAGAAATAAAAGGCATCCAAATTGGAAAAGAAGAAGTAAAACTGTCCTTATTAAAGAAGAAGGAAAACTGTCCTTATTTGCAGATGACATGATATTGTACATAAAAAACCCTAAAGACACATCAAAATATTACTAGACTTAATAAATGAATTCGGCATTGTAGCAGGATACAAAATTAACACCAAGAAGTCTATGACATTTCTATACACCAATAGTGAACTTACAGAAAGAGAGACTGAAAAAGCAATCCCATTACAATCACACCAAAAAAATTAAGATATCTAAGAATATACTTAACAAAAGTGGTAAAAGACCTCTACTCAAAAAACTACAGGACGCTGCAAAAAGAGATGGAGGAAGGCATAAACAGATGGAAGAACATACCATGTTCATGGATTGGTAAAAACAACATCATTAAAATGTCCATACTACCCAAAACAATCTATAAATTCAATGCACTTCCCATTAAAATAACAAGGGCATGTTTCACAGACCTAGAACGAACTCAACAAAAAATTCATCTGGAAAAAAAAAGACCCTGAATCGCTGCAGTGATCCTGAGAAAGAAGAACAAAGTAGGTGGGATCTCAATACCAGATATCAAGCTGTATTACAAAGCCACTGTTCTCAAAACTGCCTGGTACTGGCACAAGAACAGACATATAGATCAATGGAATAGAACAGAGAACCCATAATTTGACCCGAACCAATATGCTCAATTAATATTTGACAAAGGAGGAAAGAACACACAATGGAGCCAAGATAGTCTCTTCAATAAATCGTGCTGGGAAAATTGGACAGATATATGCAAGAAAATGAAACTAGACCACCAATTTACACCATACACAAAAATAAACTCAAAATGGATAAAGGACTTAAATGTATGATGGGAAACCATAAAAATTCTAGAAGAATTCAAAGGCAACAAAATCTCAGACATATGCCGAAGCAATTTCTTCACTGATACAGC
>NW_006287823.1:1883-3894 GCF_000327345.1 Myotis davidii
CAACAAACCTCAGAGGGAAGATAGGGGAAGGTGGGAGGAGGGGGAGAGATCAACCGAAGGGCTTGTATGCATGCATATATGCATAACCAATGGACACAAGACACTGGGGTCATGGGAGGCTGAGGGAATGTCAAGCGGGGGGGAGAGGGGGAGACATATGTAATACTCTTTGTAAAACTTTAAGCAATAAAACAAAATTTAAAAAATAAAATAAAATAAAAGAAGGTTAAGGAACATATCAACTCCACTGCAATATATAGGCCTTGTTTGGATTCTGATTCAAACAAATAAGCTGTGAAAACAAATCATTTATGTGACAGTTGGAAATTTGAACATTGACTTGATAATCGATGAAATAAAGGAATGATTATCAATTTATTTTATGTGTGAAAGAGTATTGTGGTGTTGTTACTTTTTTAAGTGAAGGAAAGCTCTTCATTGTTTAAAAAAAATTATGTTTTTATTGACTTGAGAGAGATAAGTGAAACAGTGATGAGAGGGAAACATTGATTGTCTCCTACATGCCCCCTAAAAGAGATCGAGCCTGCAACCCAGCCATGTGCGTTGACTGGGAATCAAACTTGCAACCTCTTGGTGCATGGAACACTGCTCAACCAATTGAGCCACACCAGCCAGGGCCATGGTGTTGTTACTTTTTAAATTTCAATATCTAAAATAAATACTTGTTTATGGGTAAAATTATATCTGGGATTTGCTTCAAAATAATATGGGGTCCTGGAAAAGTGGCTTAGTTGGTTGGAGTGTCTTCCCATACACCAGAAGGTTGTGGGTTGGTCACATACTTAGGTTTCAGGTTCGATTCCCAGTAGAGTGTGTGCAATGTTTCTCTCTCACAGTGATGTCTCTTGCTCTATTTCTTCCTTCCTCTTTCTCTAAAAACAAAGTCAATAAAAACATATTCTCAGTTGAAGATAATAAATGGAGATAGAGATAAAACATATTAGCCATAGGTTGATAATTATGAAGGTGAGTGGTGGCTATAAGGAAGTTTATTATACTATTTTGTTGATGTTTGTACATGTTTGAAATTTTCCTAAATAAGAAGCTAAATTTTTTTTCTATGTCCATAACTTTTCTTGAAAATTCCCATGCTTCAACTAGCCTACAGTGGTCTTTTACTTTCCTGCATGAGAAATACATGGAAGAAACAACCTGTTAAACCAAGAAGACACTGGATACCATTAGGGCTCAGTTGACAAAATAACCAGAAAAGAGTGAAGCTGTACCTGAATATTTTCGTGATCACTTGGGTGCAGCAGAAACCAAACCTCTTGTAAAGCTGTTGGTTCATTGTTGCTACTAAATTTGAACACTTCCGACGTGATCAATTCAGCAAAAACAGTCTTAGGAAACCCCAAAATGCCTGTTCCTATGGCTGGAAATGCAATTGAGTTTAAGGACAAGTTCTCAGTCATTTCCAAACATTTTCTGATTATGTCTTGCATGATCTGAAAAGTACAAAGCACATCCTTACACATTTTTTTTTTTTTTGCCTAGAAATGGGAGATAGAACCAAAATAAGAGAATTTAGCAACTTTGTGATCTTTGTCTACTCCTATCTGCTTTCAACAAAAGGCAGGCTAAGGTCAGTCAGAAGGGGAAAGAAAAATATAGGAAAAGGAAAAGAGAATGTAGGAAACCCTTCAAAAAGATTCACATGCATTCAGCAATGAAGGAAAAAATCTAACCAACTACTGGTCTAATCCTTCTTGCTCTTCCATTCTTCATGCTCTCACCTTGACTTCCTCACTAAAGATGTACTATCTTCACCCAGCTGCATGTCTCAGTGGTTGAGCATCAACCTATAAACTAGGAGGTGATGGTTTGATTCCTGGTCAAGGCACATGCCTGGATTGCAGGCTCAATCCCCAGTAGGAAGTTGTGCAGGAGGCATCTGATCAATGATTCTCTCTCAACATTGATGTTTCTATCTCTCTCCCCATCTCCCTTCCTCTCTGAAATCAATTTTTTAAAAAAGATGCGCTATCTT
>NW_006287823.1:4467-5626 GCF_000327345.1 Myotis davidii
AGATAGACGAGTGTGGATGGGAGAGTTGGAAGGGGTCGACCTCAGAAAATGTATCTTCAAACAATGTACCTTCCCCACACCGCATATCCCGCGGCCCACGGCCTGAGCCTTGTTTCCCGTTGCCCGACCAACCGACACCCCCCACTTCTTCTAATGCCACTTCTTCAAAATAGACTTGCCCAGGCTGAAAACCAACTTCTGCACATGGGCCACAAAGTTTCAATCGCACTCTATGTGCTCACCTGCACGTGGTATTTTGTGGAAGAGCCACACTCAAGGGGCCAAAGAGCCGCATGTGGCTCACGAGCCGTGCGCGGTTTGCTGACCACTGGTCTAGAGGAAGTGCCATTGGTGGCCGGTGAGTACACCATGAGTGATGATAGGCTCTTTGGGAACAGTTGAAGCAGGCAGGGGGAGACGGGGAAATCATTCATAAGGGGAAACACATGCATGGTGGGTGTGAGCTGCTGAGCTGATAGACAGCTTCTACAGCAAAATGGTGCAAGCCAGGCTGGCAATGTTACCATGGGGGTAGACTGCAGAGGACCTCAAATGCCAGGCCATCTGGACTTCCCGACAGACAGTGAGAAGCCATGGAGGCTTTTTCAACAGAAAAGTTAATGTGAACAGATTAATCAGCTAGAGGAAGACACCAAAAGAAGAGAGGAGAAGGTATGTGACTAAGTCATTTTCAAAGCTGTCCTGCATGGTTCCTGGACAAGCAAAACATGGCAGGTACTGTGGCATCAGAACTCAAATATCTGTGGGAGAAAAAGGAATGGAAGAAATCGCCTACTATTTAGTGTTCAAGATGGAAAAGGAATGGAACATTCCAATTAATGACTTGGGGTCAAACGAGTTTCTTGTTTATGTATTTGGGGTTTTTTATGAGAAATAAAATAATGTGATATTTTTGAAATAGTCCCTGAACAGAATCCAATCATGCCTCTACCATTGTTAGCTGTGAGAGTTAGGCAAATTACTTAGCCCCTCTAAGTCTCATTCCTTCATCTCTTTGAGAAGAATAATAATCCTGGAATCTACCCCATGGCATTGAATGAGAAAATGCAAGCCAAGCACTTAGCATAGTGCCTGGCACATACTAAGTCATCATTGTTAGCACTTCTTCTTGTAATTACCATTTAAGCTTATTATATAA
>NW_006287823.1:7731-10132 GCF_000327345.1 Myotis davidii
TCCTCTCTGAGAAGCTGAATGCTTTTCTGAACCATGGTGAACACCTTTTCCTGGACTTCACACTTTGCTTTATACACATCTATACCGAGTCCTTTAAAGCACATGTGTTGGGTGGCTCTGTCATAAAAAATCTCCATCTCTGGGTACTCCCTGCGGAGACGCTCCTGCACACCACTGTGGCACAAAAGAGAATACTTTCTTGGAGACATGACCACTTTCTCCTTCAGACTTTGCTCTTCTCTTTTAACTTTTTGAGTGGCGTTTTCTATTAATTCCTTGATTTGTGGCTCAGTGTTTTGTACATCCTCTGATTTCCCCACTAAAGTTACAATCCCCATGTCTGTATCAAACTCAATCAAAATTCTTTCATCTTCTAAGTCATTTTTCATGATGTCCCACACTACTGGGTCCACTTTAAATTGGGTAACTTTAAATCTAGACCTGATGCCAAAGAAGGCTGTGGAAGCATCTTTCTTCCAGTTCTTGATTCTTTTTCTTCCTTGATTAACTAAGGTGGCTGCAGGTCTGATGGTCACTTCACCATTGAGTGGGGACCATGTTAGCTCACAGTGAGAACGTCTCACTTCTTCGTTTATCTCCTCAATCAGATGATTCCTTTTGTGTAAGAACTTCCATAAAGAAAGATCCAAAGATTCTTTAAATGGTGCTGGAAGCTTGATCAGAGGCTTCTCCTTTCCATACAAAGCTGTGCCCAAGGAGGTATAATATGGGAACACAGAGAGCGGCATATTATTGAGGTCAAGCTTCTTGGTCATGATGGTGTCTAACACTTAAAAGGAAAAAAATAAAGTAATCCCAGGGTAAAAGGTTTCAAATGAAAACAAACAAACAAACAAACAAAACTTTCCTATTGTGGGAGGGTGGTGCAATCCTAGCGTTTGTAGAACTTTGATGTTACAACATAGTACTAAAAGGGCAGCTCTACTCTCAAAGTGCTCAAATATGAATTGATATGTATTAACACTGCACAGGTATCCCTTGTGTAATGGAGTAATTATTTTCTGGCCAAGATCACTGTATGGTGAAATTCTGTTATGTAAATTCCATTTTCCGTTTTTGTGATACACTGATATATCACCACCAGGTTAAGAAATAGATATGAATTGGTCACAAGCATGGGGATACTGTTTGGGCCAGTGTAAAGAATATTTTGGTGCTTAAAGCCAACCTTGTCTAAGAATCATGCCATGTGCTGTTTCTTGTGCCTCTCGCAATCTTAGACATCATAGATGACTTAGATTCCATTATTACTTCAAGGGAAGGTGCATAATAATAATTATGATAGCTGACTGAGTGTCAGACACTATTCTAAGTGCTTTACATATATTTAATTAATTTAACCCTCATAGCAACCCTTGAGATAGACACATTATCATCATCATCACTATTTTTGATAAAGTGATAAAACTCAGGTTAGCCCTAGCTGGTTTTTCTCAGTGGAGAGAGCATGGGCCTGTGGACTGAAGGGTCCCAGTTTGATTCTGGTCAAGGGCACATGCCTAGGTTGTGGGCTCATTCCACTGTGGGGTGTGCAAGAGGCAGCCATTCAATGATTCTCTCTCGTCATTGATGTTTCTATCTCTCTCTCTCCTTCCTTTCCTCTCTGAAATCAATAAAAATATATAAAAATTAAATAAAAATCTTAAAAAAAACTCAGGCTAGTAAAAATTAGATAACTCAAATAGGGTCATGTAGACTGTAAATGTCTGAGCTAAGATTCAAATCAGTGTCTGTCTGAAACCAAAGCCCACACTCTTGCCCTTCTACCAGGGGTTCCAAACCCCAAAGTCATCCTCAAAGTCATCAGAGCACAGCCCAGAAACTGATTCAGCAAGTCCTGCACCTCCCCCATCCCTGCTATAATCAGTCTCTTGCCACTTTTACTGGGACAGTAACTAGGATGGTATATGGGCATGTCTGTGTGTGGGTGGGTGGATACTCTTCTCCCAAACTCATCTTGTCGTAGTTATCAGACAAGTACATGGAGTCTAAGAAGGAAGGGAATTAGAATGAATTTCAGTAAAAACTTGGATTAAAATAGCATCCTTGTGGAAAAATGTTAAAAATACCTTCACTTGTGATGATTGGATCGTAGGCCTTGAGCCAGACATAATAAAAAGAACATGGCCTTCAGAGATCCAGACACATAGCCTCAACTTCCCCATGTGGCCCCATACACGCTACAGCCTGGGCGGTACCAGTGACCACTAACACTGACTGAGCACCCACCATGTGCCAAGCACTTTGCAGATATAATTTCATTTAATCCTCATAATGTTCCTGCGAGGCAAGTAATAGAGGAACTCTGTTTTACACATGAGAAAACATAGGATTTGGTGGGTTTAGTAACCTGTCCAAGATCACAAAGCTAGTAAACAGC
>NW_006287823.1:12070-16765 GCF_000327345.1 Myotis davidii
ACAGAATCCCCTGAGGACTCTCTACTATTCAAATATCCTCACTTCACCCCTTTCTCAAGTCTTTCAATGACTCCCCATTGCCTGCATGCATGAGTTCACACTCCTGAGCTAGGTGAAATATGTCCTTTGCTATTTGACTCCAAACTATTTTCTAAATATCACCTCTGGTTATTCCATGCCATTCACTTTATTTTCATACTGCCACAGAAACTAGTCATTATTTTGAAAACCCATTCTACTTTGCCTTTGTTTATATGTTTTCCTGTGCTTGAAATGCCCTCCTCCAATTTTTTATTTGGTCCTATTCCTCCTTCAGGACTCATCCCAATTATTTCTTTCAAATAAATAAATATTGATGCTGGGCCCACAATGTGTCAGGCACTGTGCTAGGAGTTGGGGAGAGAGAGTGATGAATAGAACAAGTTCTTGAACATTCACCCCCCAGGAGGTAGGAAGTCTTGAAAGCAAACAAATGGTCTATTGTGGTATCAAATGAGGCTGGAGTGCTAACATTGGCACTCAGACAAGGATTCCCTCACCAATCTGAGTTTTGAAGGATGAAGAAGAGTTTACCAGATAGATAAGGGAGGAAGCATTTCAGGCAGAGGGAAAAGCAGTGGTATGAAACATAGTATATTGGGTATGTGATAGCCTGGTACTGCTGAGATTCTAAGCTTCATAGAAGGACGGAGGCAGGGCAAAGCCACGCTGTCTTGTTTGGGTCCCCTTTCCTCCCATTCCCCACAGCCTGCTGTTCACAGCCAAGGGAGGCAACTTCTCCTATTGATCTTCACTGTTCATTTGTGTATTGGTTTCCACCCTACACCACAGGAGTTCCTTCGAAACAGGGACGAAGAATTATTCATCTTGGCAACATCAAAATCTCCTATGACTACCACGGGACCTAGACATGTGCACATAGTAGGCACTGAAAATTTTTGCTTAATAAAAAAAGCAAGTGCATCTAGTTCTACCTTTATGAGAAATAATCATAAACTTGAAAGTAGAATAGCTCCCTTTTTTAGTCCTTACCATGTCCTTACAAGGAAGGATGTGAAGAGCTTTTCAAACATTATTTCTGTAATTCTCACAGAAACTGAATACGGCAGGTATTCTTATCCCCATTTTAAAGGTGAAGAAAGCAAATCACACAGAGGATAGTAACTTGGCCAACCTCAGATAATTACTTAAATGTTGAAGCTAGAATTTTGACTACATGAACTCACTCTTTTTTTTTAATCCTCACCCGAGATATGTTTTTGTTTATTTGAGAGGGAAAAGGAGAGAGTGAGAGAAACATCAATGTGAGAGAAAAACTTCAGCATCAAACCCACCTTTTGGTGCATGGGATAACATTCCAAACAAGTGAGCCACCTGGCCAGGGCATGACCTGTGCTCTTAATTAACCATTCCACTGCCACAGCTATGGAATAGTGAGGACTTAGAAATGGAGAATGTCCCTGTTTTTCTGGAGATGGCTCTTCCAACTCAAAGACTCCTCCCACAGACCTCAAAGAGCACTCATTTTCTGCATCACATGCACTTACTCTCCCTGCATATGTGGATGACCATGAAAATACTGAGAAGATATATGGTAAAGGGGACAACAAAATAGGCTGTTTAGAGGTATGCTGATAGGGTTCAAATCCAGTACTTCATTTATTAGCATCTCTGCACTTCTGTTTCCTCAGGTATAAAATGAGAAATAATAATCTTCTCAAAAGGTTGTTGAAAGGAACAAATCAATTAATACACGTAAAGAATTTTCCATAGTACCTGACTTAAAGTAATCTGATTGTTTGCTAGTATTATAATTATTACTTCAAGTCCAGTTTGCTAACACATATCAATATTTACTTCTCTCAATGAGGTAACACGTGTAAACACTGACTCCTGTGTTCAGACTCACTTTAAGATACTTGGATATCACTTAGATTTTCATTTGGGTGTGTCTTCTCTCTCTCGCTCTCTCTCTCTCTCGCGCGCGCTCTCTCTCTCTCTCGCGCGCGCTCTCTCTCTCTCTCGCGCGCGCTCTCTCTCTCTCTCGCGCGCGCTCTCTCTCTCTCTCGCGCGCGCTCTCTCTCTCTCTCGCGCGCGCTCTCTCTCTCTCTCGCGCGCGCTCTCTCTCTCTCTCGCGCGCGCTCTCTCTCTCTCTCGCGCGCGCTCTCTCTCTCTCTCGCGCGCGCTCTCTCTCTCTCTCGCGCGCGCTCTCTCTCTCTCTCGCGCGCGCTCTCTCTCTCTCTCGCGCGCGCTCTCTCTCTCTCTCGCGCGCGCTCTCTCTCTCTCTCGCGCGCGCTCTCTCTCTCATACACACACACACACATACACACAAAACTCATATAATAAATTTAATTCATTAAACATGCCATAATTGGATTCACAACAAAATTGCTTCCCTTTCAAATAAAAAAGGATCTATAATAACTTGGCGTCCTCTCTTACCAGCTTCTAGCAAGAGTCAAACTTTCAGAGACATTCCATTAGCTGAGTGTCCCAAATCCCAAAAGTGTTGTGTAAAGAAGACTGAACATGAAGGGTCACTTCATCTTACCTACGTATTTTCGAAAGGTAACTACACCAACATCAAAATCTCGTATTATTTCCACTTGAAAATCATCACTGGACAGGCCACTTATGTTCTGCACCAACAAGGTTAGCATCATGTCAGTCACATTTGCTTTGAGATTTTCAAATGCAACCAAAGAGGGAATATTTTCACATTGCTTTGGGATATCTTGCATTTTTTCTGATCTTTTGTTGAGAGAGATTTGTGTATCTTCTGATGCATCTGATTTTAGGGATACAAAAGAGGTAAAGATGTTATATTTATCTACCATGATTTTAGCAAAGTAAATTATCATAAGACACTGCCTTCTTTCCTTCCCAACCTCTAGCTAACTAAAATAAAAACCTGTGCCAAACATGAGCATGACCTAACACTTTATGCTCTGAAAAGCAGTAACTTCCAATCAATGAAGAGAAAAAAAAAAGATGCTTGCATTGAATGACTAGGGGAAACACAGAGAAAGTAAAACGGCCTAGAGAGCTATACGTGTGCATCAAACTCAGTGAATAGCAATCACTCCAGACAGCTTGTTCCTCCCCATTGTTGACCATAAGTGAGTTACACATATGCATAAGGTCAGTCTCACTCTATGCTTAACCCAGTGCATTGAAGCATGATGGGCACAATAGGACCTGTAGACATTATTCGCACAACTATTCAGTTGGAGCCCTTGTTATGTTGAAGGTACTGGATGTGTGGAGAGGGGTACATACAAAAAAACATTATATAAGGAACTTATTTTTCTAATGGAGGTATTAAAAAAATGAGAAGAGAAACTGACATTTGTAAATGTTTATTATGGCAGAGTAAAATGTCATTTGCTTATCAAATCCATTTTGTTTTTTTTCTAGGAAATATTACCCAGACTTCTTACAGTGAAATTCCTATAGTAGAGTTCATGTGGCTAATGAAATATGGGAAGAAGGGGTGAATTCCACTTCCAAGCATGACCTATACGTGTCTCCTTCATATGGATCTCCATTCTCTCTTGCAGGCCAGGTATCAAGGGGGCTTGGATTCCCAAATGACCGCATAAAGCAGTCTACACTCCACCCACCACCCTAAGGGCCAACTACACTGCACTGTGATCGGGGGAGATGTTTTTTACAGCAGTTACATCACCCCAACAAATACACACACACACACACACACACACACACACACACCCAAACAAACACAAACACACGCGCATGCCAAACAAAAAATAGCTTGAAGATTCAATAGCAACATGAAGTAGTATTCAATGAGACAGTATGACAAACCAGAATGAGTACTGGGCTGGATGTGAGGCTCTATGAGTTCAACCCCTGACTCTGCCACTCTTTCGCCATGTGACCGTGTGCACATCTCTTTTTTTTTAAATATATTTTTTATTTATTTTTTACAGAGAGGAAGGGAGAGGGATATAGAGTCAGAAACATCGATGAGAGAGAAACACCGATCAGCTGCCTCCTACACACCCCCCACTGTGGATGTGTCCGCAACCAAGGTACATGCAACCGACCAGAATTGAACCTGGGACCCTTCAGTCCGCAGGCCAACGCTCCATCCACTGAGCCAAACCGGTCAGGGCTGTGCACATCTCCTAATTTAAAATTGAGAATATTGGGCTGAGAGACTAATAAGAGCTTTGCTAGCAATATAGTTTTATCACCCAACTATTAGAAGCTTCATCACAAGAGAGGCATTGCCATATAAAGAGCACCAAGAATTAAGTCAGGATTCCAGGAAAGAGAGATAAAGGGATTGGCTGGCTTGGGAAGGCTTTAGAGAAGAGGAGGAACCTGAGTAGATTTTGAAGGGTCTATTGAATTTAGGCAGAGACACGTGGGGTAGAGAGCACTGTGAGCAGCAGAATACCGGCAGAGTATCACATTGTGCCAAACTATTTAGGAAATGGTGATCTGACCAATGAAGCTCAAGGAGTTCTCATGTACAGAGATGTAAGAAATAAGGCCAGAAAAGTTAGCTTCATCCAGAGTGGGGTCTGGACTTTTTCTTGCAGTTGGTGGTAAGGTGAGCCAGGGAAGGTTTCTGTGAAAAAGATGACCAGATATCCAGCAATACAAAGGACTGGTCAGATTTAAGGAGAAGGACATCAGATACAGAGAGACCAAGCAGGGCATTCC
>NW_006287823.1:16881-22865 GCF_000327345.1 Myotis davidii
AAACAATTTCTAGTAGGGATCGGCAAACTGGTTATGCACTTTAGGAGAAATAAAAAAGACAGAAGAAGGCACTGGTTTGGAGGCAGATGACACAGGTGACTTCAGACACATTGGCACTAACATATTTTCTAACAGGAAGATCAGATACAGTTCTGGGATTTAGAAGAGAGTCCAGGCTTGAAATATAGACTTGGAATAAACAGAATTTTCTGAACACAAGTGGCCAGTATTTATCTGCTCTTGTTTGTCTCTCTTCTCCTAGTTCTTCCACTTCCTGGTTTCCACATTTGAGGCCCAACCCAGCTCAGCTTGACTTAAAACGGAACATTGGCTTAGTGCTCATACCCCCTGATGTTGGTGTGTGCCTTTCCCTGCTATGTCACTGCCTGTCAATCTTTAACCTGAAGCTGTGAGTTTCAGGCATGCCTAGTGCCTTCATGGTGCTGTGTCCTCTGCTCTCCTCATCCCTTAGATATGGGACCTACTAGGCAACCACCCTCCATCTTCATTTCCTCACCATTTCAATGAATTTCTAGAGTTCTGACAATGGCCCCAAGAGCCCTGACAATGACCCCAAGCTCTCTTCCTAGTGCCGTTTTCAAAAAGAGAAAGTTGCAAAAATCTAAACATGTTCTCAAGACAATTTCTACTTTAGAAGAAAATATTTACACATTTTTTGGAATTTTCTTTTCCCTAATATCTGGATATGTATCACTTTATAACTCTTGCTCAACCATTCAGCACATTTCACCATTTACTCCCTTTTATAACACCATGCTTAGCCCAGAAGAGTGTGGCTCCTTTAGTAAATGTCAGGTGCTACAGGCCAACACCCAGACACTAGTTAAGCAACAGACTCCACAACAGTCACTAGGTGTCGGGCTCTATCTTACAGCAGATGGAGGAGAGGAGCTGCTGCTGCTCTGGAAGGTTGCACCCCATCCTGCACCCAGCACTCAAGCTTTCATCCACAGAGGACCCACACCTTCCTGTAGTGGCTCCTGAGGACAGCACTTCCCACACCCAGTGCTCAGACACTGACTTAGCCACACACAGCACCCACTCATATGTCATGTACTTGCTTCTTGATGGCCGCTTGGGCACATGTAGGCTCTAAAGGTCAGTTCATCGCCCTCCTCCAGGCATCTCTTAGCCCTCTGCTCAATTGCAAGGTGTCTCCCAGTGCCCACAGAGTGAGCTATTTACATCCTTCTGAGCTGAGCCCTTAGAGCTCAAGTGTTCACCGTCTGAACAGCTGGCTGAGAGAAAAATTTAACATTTAATGAGTCTTTCTTATGAACACTGTGCCATTTGCTTTACACAGGTTGTCTCATCCAACCATCACAACAATCCAACAAGGAAGATACTATTACTATACCATTTTAGGAAATACTTAGTACATGCAGTATGGAATGCTATCTCCTCAAAACAACGTAAAAGTAAAACTAATACAGCAAGTTCCAGGTTAAGAGCAACCCAAAATTTTATATCTCAAACCTCCTTTATTATAACTCCAAAATCTTGACTTTTCCAAAAGTCTCTAAAAATCAAACAAAATGTGCCTCCTCCTTCTTATTCCATACCTGTCCCACCACATCTGTAAGTTGCATTTCTCACTGCAGTTTGATTTATATTTTTTGTTCTACTAGGTGTTCTGAATTGTGCTTCCCATCCCACACACCTTGGGAGAAACCCTACTTCCTGGCTGCTTGATCCTTTACTTACCGTTGCTGGAATTTTCTCCTTAGAGGCATCATGGACTTCATATGTGGCTGGAGGCAACTTGACCGTTAACTTAAATGTTTCTTTTCCTGGACATACTAACTCATGGTTCCCTCTCTCCAGAACGTTCTGCCGAACTGAAACATCAAAAAAGAAGAAGGAGAAGGAGAACCATCAAGCAATCTTTATTCACAAAATTATTCCATATTTCAAAGTCTTTGTCATCATCAATCAATTACTCAGTCATTTGCCCAAGAGAGGCCTTCGGTGGTAAAAAGAAAAGAAATAATGGAAAAGTTTATCAAGCGGGCATGGATTTGAATTCTATCTTTAAACTTATTTTTTTAAACTTAAGTATTTCCAGAGCCTTAGTTTTCTTCTATAATAAGCAATTAATAAAGATTGTATTATATGGGTATTATGTGGATTAAATTGAAGAAACATAAAGAAGGTAGTATAGTATCTGATGCTCAGTGGGCACTCAGAAAGGGAGCAATATTTATTGTACAGTAAATTAAATAACTAAAGCATCTGTCACGGTGAGCCAGTGAACATTGGCTGCTGGGACATGGCATAATAGAAGCCATGTTTTAAGAAGGTGACTCTGGTAACCAGGAGAAGAATGGTTAGGAGCCTGGTTAATAAGTTTTTCATTTATTCTTTAACTTGTGAAGATAAAAGCTTCACATCTGATAGTAAAAGGAAAAGGAAAAATGGATGGAGAGATTTTAAAAAAAATAGCACATCTGGCAGTTGGGCTGTAGTTAAAAAAAACTGAACAGTGGACATAAGCATTCAAAAAAACCTGGGTTAGAATTCCAACTCTAGATGAGTGACATTGAGAAACTATCTTCACGTCTCTTAAATCTGTTTTGTCACTCATACCAGTGGTCTGTGAATGAATTTTGCAACACAGACAAGAGGTATGCAAATGTAAGTTATAATTATAAGAGGCAGGCAGAGAAAGAAAGGCAAAGTTAGTGTATCACAGACTATGGAGAACAGGGAGTGAGTTTCAATGAGGAGATGTGGTCGACATAGTCAGATGGTACAAAAATCTCAGGGTGAAGGAGAACCTTTGAGAGTTCCCCACAGTTCACTGTTGTAGCCCTGCCATGAATGTTTGGTTACCATGTTGTATTCCGATATGGTTGGCCTGATGAGCGAAGGATACAAGTACGAGTCTTTCAAAAAGAGGGACTTAAATAGCTTTCCCACCTCAACTATCCATGGAAGGGTAGGGTGCCAACTGGATGAAACAGTCCCCCAGAAACAATATAAGAAGAAATACCGACTCCAATTTCACTCTTGATGGGAGGGAAGATATATTCACAGAGACTCCTAAGGGGATGCCCTAAGATTGAGTAAGGTCTGGATAACAACCCAGTGTCAGAGCAGAAGCTAAGTTTTGTAAGCCAGGTTGTCCAGAATCATGGACCTGTGTGATTGATACCTTCCTTTTATTATTCCCTAGACTTTGGTAGAGTCATATCTGGTCATTTAAATGTGCCAGCCTGGCCCTGGTCAGTATTGTTCAATGATTAGAGTGTCAGCCTTTGGACCAAAGGGTCATGGGTTTGATTCCCAGTCAAGGGCATAGGTTGCAGGTTCAATCCCCCACCCCAGGTTTAGTGCAGGAGGCAACCAATCAATGTCTCTCTCACATTGATGTTTCTCTTTCTCTCTCTCTCTCTCTCTCTTTCTCTCTCTCTCTCTCTCTGTCTATCTCTCTGAATCTATCTCCCCCTTTCTCTCACATTCCTTCCAATCAATGGAAAAGATATCCTTGGGTGAGGATTAACAAATATAAAAATAAAGTAAGATAAAATAAAAGTGCTAGCCTGGCTAGGCTGGTGTGGCTCAGTGGTTGAGCATCAGGGTACATGCCTGGGTTTTGATTCTCCCTCCACATTAATATGTCTGTCTCTCCCTCCCTCCCTCTCTGAAATCAATTAAATTATTTTACAAATAAATAAATGCTGCTGGAGGCTAATTCCAGCATGTCATAAATGCAAGAAGTTCATGAAAAGGTTGATGAACCTTGGGGCTTCAGCAGGGCTGAAAATCTGCATGTTATTACCTGCTGCTGAACAGCTGAGGGCAATTCCTCCAACCTGATAATCTTTTACTGTTTACCAAACCTTACCTTTGATATGTATATCTGCTTTGCCATAGGACAAAATGTGGGAATAAAAAGCCCTGGGTCCGGAGATTTGGGGAACTTATTAAAATAAACTAGGAAAAGGTGAATCTGGGAGGAAAAAGGCTGAATCTCTGATGTCCAGCCACCCTGACCTATGTCCTTCCTGCACTAATCTCAAACCATCCATGTTTACTTTTATTAATGGGTTTCCTTACCCCAAAGAGACTGACAATAATCAGGAGCCAAATTATGACCAGAGAGGGTGATAAATGTACACATCCAAAAATCGTCCGAATCAATTTATGCTCAACTTTTCAGAAATTCAATGAACTGTATAAAAGTAAGATGCAGCTTCTCAGTCGTTCCGGTTGCTCTACAGTAATTTCCACAGAGAAATGCTGGTGGGCTCAGCCTGATTATGTGAATTCTTTCACTAAAGGCATGTGATACCACGAGCCTGCACCTGCTGAGGCCACTTCCTGGTGTGGAGGGGATGGGTCACCCTATAAAGACAAGATCTCCTGCCCTAGGACTGCCAGGGCAGGTCATTCATTGTTAGCAATTTCAAGGCAACTTGCTGCTGAGAAAGCTGTCTTCTAATAGGAAACCGAAACTGACTGGGACTTTCCACTCCCCAAGAACTTTGTACTCTCTAAAAATCAATGGAAAAAAAATATGTCTCTCCATCCCCACACTGACTTTCATTGTTAAGGACTCACTTGTCCTCACTCAGAATAACTGCACGAATCTCTTCAAAGGTCTGATTTTCATGGTCTCCCCCAACAGAAACCAATGTGTTGTATTTTCAACCAAATTTATCTCCCTAAGGTATATTTAGACTTTTATCCCTGGAAACTTTCTCTTCCCTTAAAATCTTGTTCCCATAAACCTTGGGAGTTCTAGAAATGTTGCCTTAATAAGCAGAAGACCAAGAGCGCAAGAGATGCAACTCTGCCATTAGCACTCTGTGTATTAATACATTAACGCATTATGTAGCCTTGTAAAATGAGGCGAGTACCCAGGCTCTCAGTGCCTTTCTGTTCTCCCTGGCGCGGTTCTGATCCCACCAGCCACCTCCAGGCAGAGGCAGCACCTCTGAGTTCCTAGAAGCACTGGGCAGAGGAACGCAGGGACCCCGTGCATTTCTGGTCCATTCTGCAACCCGCCCACCGCCAACTGCTGCTGCTGGAGCAGGTCCTGCTGCGCGCCCCCTAGTCCTACTCCAGCTCAAGCAGTTAGTTAACTTTGCCTCTTTCACTTGGAAAAACTCCACCCTGCTCCTAGGTTACTGCCTTTGGCTGTAAACAGCAACCCCAGGTTTGATGAGTCACCCCCTCAGAATCTTCACTTTGATCTGGGCCCCAGGGCAAAGGCCATCCAGGTATTTGGGTGAACACGGGTCCCTAAACCCAAGGCTCATTTGCCACACACACACATAAGCCACAGGTGAAATCAGCAGCTTTGTGTCACAGATTTCCTGCAGCTTTATTTTTGCCTCAACAGGACATTTGACAAGGAAGCAAAATGGCCCATCAAACTGTGGATCAGTGATTTTCAACAGGTGTGCCACAAGAGTTTTTAAAACATGCAATACCTGACTATTTAGTCAGGGACATTGACCTCTCTTTCCTTAGATTGTCAAATAAAAATATGACAACAGCCAACACAACAATAGCCATCTGGTGCAAATGTATCAAAACTATACCTATTTTTTTTCAGATTGGCAAAAAATATATTTTATTGGTGCACCACAGAATTTTAGTAATTGGTTTATGTTTGCCATGAGATGAAAATGGTTGAAAATCGCTGGGCTAGATCATAATGACATCTACCAAGTAAGAACATCCAGGGGAGGCCAGAAAGGTAGAAGGGAAGCTAGGAATGTGTGCATCCTTGACCCATAATATTTTTCCATTGATTTTTAGATAGAGGGAAAGACAGAGAGAAATATCTATGTGAGAGAAACACATCAATTGGTTACCGGCTGGAGTGGAGGCTGCAACTGAGGTATGTGCCCTTGACCGGAATCAAACCCGGCACCCTTCAATCCACAGGTCGATGCTCCATCTACTTAGCCAAACTGGATAAGACTCACAAAGTTTATTCTTTTATTGTAATT
>NW_006287823.1:23364-27399 GCF_000327345.1 Myotis davidii
CCCAACCCCTGAGTCATGCCAACTGGGAGCCACAGCTGATCTTAAGATAAAATTTACAGCTGCATTTTTGAGCTGACCTTCCCTTTCTCTGCTTCATCTAAATTTCCCTTTTCGGCTTCTCTACAACCTTCTATGCAAACTTCTAGCATCAAGCTCCTTTCAACTTCTCAATAGACCTCTTTACAAAGCCTCCCCATTTCACCCATTGCAATATACACTGGGGAAAGGGTGGTTTTCCCATCTGTTCTGAACCAGCGAGTTGTGAGCACCTCTTGTCCTTGTCCCTGAAACTCTTGGCCTAGGTCTCCTGAATAGGATGTGACTTTGGAAGAAGTAAAGTAAGCCGCCCTTTCTGTTACCACTCCAAGTTCAGTCCTCAGACACTGTACTCTGCCAGTACAGTAATTCCTCATGTACATGTTCCCACAGAAGTCTTTTAGGTTCACTAATCCTACCATCGGCTGGGAAGTGGAGGGAGGCTTCTACAGAAGAGTCCAGAATAAACTGGATCTTTCCAAGTTTGCGTGAGATGAAGAGTAAAGATCCTTCCTGGTGACCTAGTAGATAACCATTGAATCAGACACACATGCATTTATCTCAAGACAAGCATTAACCAAATACTGAATCCCCTTTTTCGTTGCCGCCCCCTTCCCCTCTTCAGCACAAAGTAGCTAGAGCCATCAGTCAACAACTTTATCTCCAATTTCTGAGTCTTTTGTAATCCCCAAGGCTAAGAATAGCTTGTGGAACAAGAGGGGGGAATGAAAAGGAAAATGGAGGGGTGGGGGCTTGCAACCTAATTCAGTTTCTGCTTAAAACTGTAGTCTTACCTCCCCACTCTAACTGACCTGAGCGGAGCTGCAGAGCCCTACTCCAGGGCCCGGACACAGCTGACTTGGGCGGAGCTTCGGGGACCCTCATGGGCTAACCACAGGAGGAGATATATAGGTCAGAGCCTCCCCACGAGTTCAGTTCAGGCTTTGGATCCAGAGTTCCCCTGGACTAGCAGATCTGCGAAATACAGGTTAACTTTCCTCCCTCAGAGTGCTGGCTGATCATTCTCCCATGCATTCTGCGCCAATACTGAGGAGGAAACTGGTCTTGCAAGGCCCATCAGGCCATAAAAACTGTGAACAATGCACTGCCCTGGGGGGTGGGGGCGAGGGTCATTATCGCTTGCCCCAGGACAGATCATTGGATCTGGCCTGGGGACCCCCAACACCTGGGGGCCTTTCTGTAAGCCCAAAAAAAGGAGGCGGAACCATACCTGCAAGACAAAGACCCCAGAAGTTTATAAAAAATGAAGCCCTCTGTGTGTTTCTTCACCCTGATTTGGAAATCATTCCCGGAGTCCACTAGTGTTAAAAAACGGGAATTTATTCCCGGAGTCTACTAGTGTTAATAAATGGGGTCCCTCCTTTTCTCTAGGAAGCATGCTTGGTATTTCTTTGTTCTTCTGCAACAATACCAGTACTTTGCAAGTAAAATTAGACTGATGATCTTTTAAGAGTCCTTCCAACATTCTAATCATACTAAATAACCAACATGTTTCTAAACTAGTCATAGATACAGTGGAATGGAGCAGCTTTATCATCTCTAAAACAAAATGAGAACTGAGTGTATACACGCTAGTTTGAAAATGGCAGACAACTGCTTCCCAGTTCTTTGTTGTTGTTTTTTAATATATCTTTATTGATTCAGAGAGGAAGGGAGAGGGAAAGATAGAAATATCAATGATGAGATAGAATCATTGTTTGGCTTCCTCCTACACGTCCCCTAGTGGGGAGCGAGCCCGCAACCCAGGCATGTGCCCTTGACCAGAATTGAACCTGGGACCCTTCAGTCTGCAGGCTGATGCTCTATCCACTGCGCCAGACCAGCTAGGGCTGCTTTCAGTTCTGAAAGGACATGACAGCCCCAATGGAACTGCATTGAGTCACGAGAGGGTTTTGGACTTTTCTCAAAACATGGTGTGTTTTTCTACCTGTCTTTCTCTTTGCTTCCCTACCAATGTATTTCTGTTTCTCTTTCTTTTGACACTTGCTCCTCCTTTACATCTCATGCCCTCCCCCTATTGGCTGGAAGTATGGGTGTGTCTGGTGTTGTGTAAGTTAAAATTTATCACCTCCATTTTTCAAAAATTTTTAAAGTGACTGAAACTTCTTACATTTTTCTCTTTTTGAGAACTCCTCTATTATACTATACTATATTAGTTATGTGGCATCATTTATGCATTTTTTCCTTAATGGATTAACATAAAAAACGTTTAACTTAAAAAATTTACCGAACAGGATGAAGTCTGGAAACTATTTAGAGGATAAAACTACAGGTAGTTACTCTGGATAAGAATGGCCATATCTGCAAGGATGGGGATTGCTCTGAGTAGCTCTAGAATGAGGAATAGGAACAATTTATGAGGACTTTGATTTGGGAAGAAAGAATGACCTTTCAAACTAGATACTGTCCCAGCAAAGGGCTGCCTCAGGGCATCATGAGATTATTCTTTGCTTCCTGCCCTCCCTCCACTCTGTTCAGCAGAGATGCCAGCACTTACTGAGAGGTGGGCCAAGTGACCACTGACATTGTTCCTCTATTCCTTTATGGATTGAATGAAAATGAGTAAAGATGAATATTTACTGTGGCCTTCCTACATGTTTTGTCTCAAGTTCAGAGTTCTAATTTATGTCTTTTTTGTTTAAATTAGGAAAAGATAGCATCTCTTTCCCCCTAAGATACTCCTTTCCTTTATCCAACTAGAGTCCCTTATGAAGAATCTAATGTGTTTAGTCAAGTCAGTGTTGTCAATCCTGATGTAAAAGGTTTTCCTCAGTTCCAGGAAGCTCGAAGACATGTGGTTACACTGAGCCCAGGACAGGTAGTGTGGAAGCTGGGACTTGTATCTAGGCCTTAGGACACATGCCTCTCCCTTTCCTCACCTTCCCCTACCTAGTACTATACAAATAAGAAGGGTTTCTTCCTTGGTGCTCTGCTATTGGAAGGTAGCTTTTCCAGCTGTAGGCTTTGCATACATACTGCATATACATGCTTCTCAGGTCATGGAAAGGTGGGAGGAGGGATCACATCTCCTCCTACTAGTAAAGAAGAGAATGCACTGTGGAGGAAGACAGCTCTCAAAGTCATTTTCTTTTTTTCATGTTAAGAGCAAGTGTCAAGGCATGGGTATTTGAGCACTTCTGGAACCTTTATTCATGGTTTATATCTGTTCAACCATGCTAGAACCCAGACACATATCGTTGTGGTGCATCTAGGGGCAGAGGCATTACAGAGGCAGACTGACTTGCTTTTAAGCAAGAGTGGATGTTGCTTTTGTAATTGTCTCTGAAACATTTCCAAAAGTATTGCACCCTGTGCTGCTAGCCAGTAGGGAAAATCACCTTTACAACACTGGCATTTGCTGTCTGATGTTTTATTAACAACTTGAAAGGTATTCTTAGACTCTTACAGAGAGTTTACTCCCTCCCTTACCCTCTCTCCTGCCTGTTTTCCTTCTATTGTTCTTGTTTTCCTGCTTCCTTCATACTTCAGTACTCCAATGCAAATAATATGGCTAAGTTGCTTCCACCCATTGGTGGTTACTCCCTTCACCTTCCCCCACAGCCCTTGGCAACCACTTATCTATTTTTTCTCTATAGATTTACCTGTTCTGAGCATTTCACATAAGTGCACTCTTACAGCATATGAGCTTTGAGAACTGGCTCCTTTCACTTAGCATAATGTTTTCAGGGTTCATCCATGTTGTAGAATGTTGTTAGTACTTCATTCCTTTTTATGGCTGAATATATTCCACTGTATGGAGATCTTTTTTGTTTATCAATTAATCAGTTGATGGACATTTGTGTTGGTTCCACTTTGGGGCAATGATAAGTAATGTTGGTATGCAAATTTGTGTACAAGTTTTTGTACATTACAACTTTTCTCTATTGGGACCGCGACCAGCACATCCAGAGAGTGGATGAGGAGTCCTGAGCAGGGGCGATGGGAGATTGAGAAAAAGAAAGAAACAGGCACAGACAC
>NW_006287823.1:27456-28292 GCF_000327345.1 Myotis davidii
GGGACACTGCTCTGATGGAGGGACAGCGACCCAGAGCTGCTGTAGCGTGTTTATTATATACAGCACGATTCCAGGAATTTTACTAGAGTTTAAGACAAAGGAAATTATGTGAAATCATAGTTAAAGATCAAGCTGCAATTCTTCATTCTTGTGGCTTCTTTGTAATTGTCACTCCTGGCTGAGCCCAGATAATTGCGTCCATTCTTGCACTTGGCTGAACTTATATAATGAAACCCACCCCCTAGCACCTGAGCTAAGGGTCAGGCTGAGAACACACCTTCCTCTGGCATGGTTTGTTTCCAAGACGTGGCTCTGCTGATGCCACTGGATTCAGCCGACAATCAGCTCATGTGCCTTCCCAGGTGCTCTCTACAGTACATACATATGTTTTTAGTTCTCTTAAGGACATATATGGGAGTGGATTTGCTGGGTCATATTAGTGACTCTGTGTTTAACTTTTGGGGGAACTGCCAAACTTTTTTCCATACCATCTGCTTCATTTTATCTTCCTACCAGCAACATCTGACAGTTCCAATTTCTCTACATCCTCACCAACAATTCTAGTGGGTGTAAAATGGTTGTAATTCATTTTTTCTTTGATTTTAATATCCTGAACTTTACATTTAGTACCTTGAAACCCGGGTGGCATGGGCACCCCATTCGGCTTTGCTCCATGGCTCGGGGTGCCCTCCTCTCCTTCCTCATGGCCCAGGACCCCTCAGGACTGCATTTCCTCAGCTTAGCAGCTTTCTTTTCCGGCTTGGCAGTGTTAAACAGTAAATCTCGCCCCATGTCGATCCCTGAGGTCACCCTCTGGCATCTCTGTCCCAAGAGGG
>NW_006287823.1:48011-50482 GCF_000327345.1 Myotis davidii
AACTTCCTCAGCTCATACCCCCGCCCCTTACCAAACAGCTGTATAAAATGAAGTGCCCCCTCCCTGTTGTCGTGAATTCACTGGCCCTGCCTTTGGGGCTCATAAATCTCGCCCAGGAATGCAGATTAAACCTTCTCTTTCTTTTCCGGCTTGGCAGTGTTAAACAGTAAATCTCGCCCCATGTCGATCCCTGAGGTCACCCTCTGGCATCTCTGTCCAAAAAGCGCGGCCATGTCAGAGACTGTCCTCCATTTTCCGGACCTTTCCAGGAAGGGCTCCTCTGGACCGCGGGAGGTAGCGGAGAGGGCCCTATCTTCCCCAGTTCCTCCGTCTGTCCATAGCCCTGGCCAAACCGCTGGGACGCTGGCCCTTTGGCCCTGGCTACTGACCTCAGGTATTGAGCATGGGGAATCAAAATTCCAAACCTGATCCAAGCACACCTCTAGGGTGCCTGCCTGCCAACCTGGCTAAACACTAGGCCTGTCTCAGGATCTGCGTCCTAAATGCCTCATTTATTTCTGTAACATAGCGTGGCCTCAGTATGAATTGGACAACGGGTCCAGATGGCCCAAAAACGGGGCCTTTGACTTTACCATCCATACTGACCTCAGTAATTTCTGCCGGCAAACCGGGAAATATGCCCAAGCTTCTCTCTTGGTCTGCGTTCCTGTCCCTTTCCCCAAAGCCCCTTCCGCCTCGCTGTTTCCACCCTCTCCTTCTCCCTCCACTACCCCTCCAGCAACATCTTCTCCTCTACCTGCTGACCTCCTCCCTCTTCTACCCTTGGCGAGGCCACTGCAAGGCGCCCCCACCATCCCTGACCCTTGCAGTCACTGCAGGAGCCGGAATCTTAAGCCGCCAGGCTACTACCCCCTCCTCTACCCCCACCTGCTTCCCCAGTCAGTAAACACAAGCTTTCTCAGGTTCCTCCTCCCCTCTTCCACACTCCCCCACCTCCCCACTGCCCAGGAGGTTGTGGTGTCTGAGGGCAATTGAGAAGTGGTTGGGGTTCTTCTCCACCAACCCCACCTCTCCCACTCTCGCCCCCCCCTCCCCTTACAACCCTGCTATAGAAACCTGTGACCACGCTGTACCCTTTGAGAATTCTAACCACCCGCCTTCCCCTGTGTGCTCCGCCGAATCTCCAGCAATTGAATTCGCAGGTGGCTGGCCAGTTCCCTTTGCGAGAGGTTGCAGCGGGGAAGGATATTATCTGGGTAGCCATTCTCTCTCACTTTCTGATCTTCCTCAAATTAAAAAACGCCTCGGCTCTTTCTCTTCAGAACCTCTTAACCAGTAGCTGCCTTCTCCCCTATCCCTGAGAGCCCAAATCCTGAGAATGTGAGCTCCAAAACAGCATTTCCTCTCTAACACTCATTCTCAGGCCACCCAAAGACTGCCTTCCTCAACAGCCTCTTCTATTTCTGTGTCCATTCTACCCCTGAGGGAGGCAGCAGGAACTGAGGGCATAGTCTGAGTACATGTCCCATTTTCTATGTCCAGCCTCAAAGATTGAGAGGCATCTCAGGTCTTTTTCCACTGACCTGACCACCTTTACTCCCCCAACATATACCGCAAACGTCCACAAACCCCTCAAGAAGACCTTGTTAACCTGACCTTTAATAATAGAGACGAGGAGACCCAAAACCAAAATCAAAGCTGAGATCAGGCCAAGGCTGAGGCCTATTAGGAGGCCTTCCAGGTCCTAGTCACCGTTCTCACCAACCCCAAACAACGTGCCAGTCCTCCAACTGCGGGTAAGTCTGGGGCTAAGCCTCCTCCAGGCCCATGCCTCAAAAGCAACAAGGAAAGACAGTGATCCAAGTCCTACTCAAACCCGAGACCCACGCCTGGGCTCTGCCCAAGGTGCGGAAGGGAAAGGCCACTGGAAATCAGATTGTAGTCTGGCCCTCCAGGTCAGGCCTCAGCCTGTCCAGGATGGCCACCCTCTGGATCTGGTTTGGAGTTCCCAGACCTCCTGGGACTGGCCACCGAAGAAGCTGCCCAGGCTCCGACAGGGCCCCACAGACTTATACGACCAGGACAGAGCCTCGGGTAATGACTGTGGTGGCAGATAAGCCGATCTCCTTTTAAATTGACACTAGGGCCACATATTCTGCCCTCTCCGAATTCGACCCTTGTCCACTACTCAGTCTCTATTATGGGGGTTGACAGATCAGTCTCACAGCCATTAGCCACCTCACTCTACACTGCATCTTACTAAATTCCCTCATTCACTGTTTTCTCATTCTGCCTGGGTGCCCAGCCAGGGCTGCCATGCGTCCCCTTATGGGCCCCAGTTGTCCCAGACCACAGTTGCCTACTTCAGTTTCACTCTCTCACCCCACAGGGCCACTCCATTCCTGGGACAGTGGATGCCTTATCTCCTTATCTCCTCCATGACAGTCCCCTCCTCTGAACAAGAAATGTTCTCCTTCCTCAGGCTCACTGGGGACTCTGCCCTCCAGGTT
>NW_006287823.1:51480-54445 GCF_000327345.1 Myotis davidii
TCCTGGGAGACCCCTGGTGGCACCACCTCTCCAGACTCAAGAGGACCCCAGAGCAGCATGACTTCTATAAATGTGAGGTGTTGGGCCCCACTAAAGTCCGCCTTAGTCGCCCTCCCCATCCTCCCAGCCCTGAGCAACCAACACCCACACCCACCCACTTATGTGTGGAAGTTCAAGGTCCATGATGCATTCCAAATCTCCAGAGCCCACCCTGCCCCCACGGATATGCTACCATACCAGTAATCTGGTAACTGAGGGATGAGTCATTTGGAACTGTACCCAAAACCACACCACAGCCCGTCCCACCAAGGCCAGCCTGGGTACCTTCTTTTGGTGCAATGTCACCTTAAGCAGCTGCATAAATTCCTCTGACCCTGGGTCTTGCTTCGTGGTCACAGTAGTTTCCCAATTAACCTTGTATGGAGAGTCGGAGCTTGCCTGGCTGCTCCTTTCATCCCACCCCCGGGTCCGCCAGGCCGCCCTCCTCCCTGTCGTGTTAGGGGTGAGTATCGCTAGCTCAGTAGGCCTCGCCAGGGGGGCCCTCGGGAACAGTCTGGTCACTGTTCAGGACTTTAATGACAAGCTCCAGTTAGCCCTGGAGTCTACTACCGCCTCTTTAGCCTCCCTACAGTGACAAATAACATCAATAGCTCAAGTAGCCCTACAGAACTGGTGCGCCTTAGACCTTCTGACTGCAGAAAGAGGAGGAACCTGCATATTCCTTCAGGAAGAATGCTGCTACTACATCAACAAGTCTGGAGTAGTGGAGCAAAACGTGCAAAAGAACTACATGCAAGACACTCCCGTGACAACTCTTTTTGGCTGGTTCCAAAGCCCCTTAGTTACCTGGGTCCTACCCATGATAGAGCCCCTGATTCTCATCTGTGTCTTTTTTCTCCTAGCCCCCTGCCTCCTCAAGTTCATCCGCTCCCAGATTGCGGAGATGTCATGGGTGACTTTAAATCAGCTCCTGCTCCATCCCTACATTTGGCTTCTCTCTGACCTGCCTCTGCCTGACCCTGGACTTTAAAACCTCCCCTCCCTCATCTTCCCTGGTCATCAGGAAGTAGTCAGAACAAACTGCACCCCCATCACCAAAAGGCTGGGATGTTCGTTCCAAGGGAAGCTCAGGAGCAGATGCATGCCACTGTAAGGCAGATGGTGATGGAGATAATGGGCCTTCCCTGGAATTCCTAACAGGTCAACATGCCGACCCGACCCCCATGGTGGGAACTTCCTCAGCTCATACCACCTGCCCCTCACCAAACGCTGTATACAAAGAAGTGCCCCCCTCCTTGTTGGCTAGAATTCACTGGCCCTGCCTTTGGGGCCCGTGGGTCTCACGCAGGAGTGCAGATTAAACCATCTGTTTCCCTTATCTGACTGGCTTGATTCTCTTTTTTTTTCCTGTGTCACGATCTTTACAATTAGTAGTAAACAAAGGAATCCTACTAACTACCAGGTGGTGTGTATTAACATTTTCCATGGATTCAATCCTTTTAAATCATCTAGCAATTCTTTTGCCAGTTTCACAGGAGATATACTCTCATCATGACTATTCTGAATGGCTTGCACATGTTTGTGTAGCCACACTAGGTCTATACTGATATTATTATGATGCCATATTCCCTGTAGGTGCATTTTGATTTTACTCCAATCCCATAGAGAACTGTTGTAGCAGGCTGAAGTCACACAAATATATGTAAACGCAGCATGACACTGCAGTTGCTATCTAATCTTGATACTTTCTAATTGAATACTTAGTCCTATTACTACAGCTTCCAAAGCATTTAGCTTTGTTTCTAGTTTTTTGTCTATATCTTCTTGATCGTGAAATATAGTCAAAGTGGTCTGAGTCATTTCATTGACAAACTTTGCATTCTGGATGCTTTGGGTCTATGGAAGAGAAGCAGTCACAGCAAACGCAATAACAGTAACTAGGGTAACAATAGCAAAACTAATAAGTCCCAAAGAATGCTTTTCCTGGGATAGCTGATTTTTTAATTCCTGCAATGCCTGGAGGCCCCCACCATGATACTATTTTCCAGTTATATTGGTAGAAAGCATAATAAAAGAAGGCTGCTTAAAAATGAATATATTTTCATTCAGATTATGCCGGAAACACAGCTGGTAAGGTTACAGTGATGGCATTAGACAGCACAATGGGTGTCTAATCTGGTGATGTTCACAATACCAGTCAACAATACATATGGGGGCTGGACACACGCTCATAAGTCATAGCAAGGGCTCGATGAACATGCTCCTTTAATATCAGCTAAGAAAGAGCCAGTAAAATTAAGAAAGTCAAGGGCAGCAGCTAAACACCAAAGATCCTTCTGCAAACCTCCTAATTCCATGGCCAGGGCATTACCCACAAACCCTCCTGGTGACATAGTTTCGTGATGGGGATGTTTAGCATTAAGCCTGTGAGACCAATCCAAAACATACAAGCCAGAGCTAGAAATATTATATCTCACTGGTACAAGGTTGGCACAATCTTGCCATTGAGGAAATGCTCCCCGCTCATTAGTGGTGCTATTAGGACAGTAGGGGAGCTGGGGAATGCTTATCAGATACCATCGGGTGCCTTAGGAAATCCTAGTTTAGTAACTGTCTGAATATATTTTCCCATATTCCAGGGGCCTGTGACATTAGCAACGTCTGCGCCTCTATAGGATGTCTTATTTTCTTGGCCAAGCTGTAAACATCCTGAAGTCCCCTTTTTAGATAAACAAATAGGGAGCTCCCTACTAAAGCCATCCTATCTAATAAAAGAGAAACATGGTAATTAGCATACGACTGATACCCTTCCCATTGGCTAATCAGGGCCATAAGCAAATTTACTGCCAGCCAAGATGGCGGCCGGCAGCCAGGCAGCTGGAAGCTAACACGAGGCTTGCTTGCTTCAGTGATGGAGGACTCCAACGTTCTCCGCCTGGCGCTGCCGGCCTCTGAGCTGCAAATC
>NW_006287823.1:54564-67157 GCF_000327345.1 Myotis davidii
ACCCCCCTGATTGACCCTGTTCTGTGAGTGACAGAGGGCAGCGCCCCAACCCCCTGATCGGCCCTGCTCTGTGCATGACAGTGGGAGCTCCCCAACCCCCTGATTGACCCTGTTCTGTGAGTGACAGGGGGCAGCGCCCCAACCCCCTGATTGGCCCTGCTCTGTGCATGACAGGGGGCGGTGCCCCAACCTCCCAATTGGCCCTACCCTGAGCGTGACTGGGGTTGGCATCGCAACCTCCCGATCTGCCCTGCTCTGTGCGTGACAGGGGGCGGTGCCCCAATCTCCCAATTGGCCCTACCCTGAGCGTGACTGGGGGTGGCATCGCAACCTCCCGATCTGCCCTGCTCTGTGCGTGACAGGGGCGGCGCCCCAACTCCCCAATCGGCCCTACTCTGAGCCTGACAAGGGGCTGCACCTAAGAATTGGGCCTGCCCTCTGCCACCTGGGAGCAAGCTAAGCCAGCAGGTTGTTATCTCCCGAGGGGTCCCAGACTGCGAGAGGGCACAGGCCAGGCTGAGGAACCCCTCCTTCCCCCGAGTGCACAAATTTTTGTGCACTGGGCCTCTAGTTATAAGTATAATCACCTTGGGAAGAAGGGGTTGTGTACTTTTTGGAGCTACCCCCAACCATGTTGGTGTTGTTAGTAAACACTGGTACTGATTCCCCAGTCCAGGTGGCTGGATTGACCACAGGGGACCTGGAATATGTCCAGTAAGTTTCTGCTGCAGCCATACTTACCTGGCAGCTGACAAGTGCCATCATAACAACAAAAAAGGGTGGAGGGGGTTACCTGACACTGCCTGTTCTTTCACCACTTGTTGAGCATCGATGGTCAGTTTCTTCAGCTAACCCCATGTGGGGACACTAGCTTCTTGGGTGGCCTTGGTCGCCTGCCTTCTGCTCTTCTTCTTCTTTGGGGTCGGTGGCTGAACTGGCATCATCATGGAAGGTGTCATCTTCAGCTTCTTGAACAGTGGGATGGGCTGTTCTCCCAGGTCCATGGTCGTGGCACACTGCTCACTCTGGCACCCAGATGGGGTTAGACGCACGTTCTGGAAAGATACAAACATGGCCTCTTCCCCACATCATTACTGGATCTGGCCCTCTCCATTGCCCTGTTTGTAAATCCTTTCATCGTGCTATACCGGCAGATGCCATGGCACCGGGAGCTTGATGCCTCTCAGTTGCTGTGCGACCCTCATTGTCACAATTTAAAAAATTTAAAGTGTAAAGGGCATGATTTAAACTGATTCTGTGGAGTAGGATAATACCCATCCCCCCTTTTTATTTTTGTAACTGCGTCTTTAAGGTTCAATTGGCTCTTTCTACAATTGCCTGTCCCTGGAGATTATAAGGAATTCCTGTTTTATGTATTATTTGGTATTGCTTGCAAAACCGCTAAAAGGAGGAGCTAGTATAAGCAGATCCATTATCTGTTTTTATCTCTAGGGGCCGTCCTATGAATGGAGAAGCAGCTAGGCAATGGTTAATTATATGCTTTGCCCTTTCCTCTGATTGGGGAGTAGCGAAAATGAGATGCCCTGGTTCCTACCAACATTTTGAGAGTGATAGGCACACAATGTTGCTGATTTCAGGCCACTTGTTCCGCACTAAGTTCAATCCAATTGGACTTTTCTGCATGAATCTCCAGGGGAAAGACAAGCCTTAGCCAGTGTTTGCCAGTCGAGAGAAGGCAGAGCTTCGCTAGCTACAGAGTTAAGCAAGCTTAAAACAAAAGGAGATGTGGGGCCTTACATAGAAACAGAGGTTTTTAACTCCTTGGGCATTATAAAAGGAATAGGCTCATGTACTCACAGTATTTGCTCTGGATTGGTAGGGTTTGGCCTCTCTACAACATGATACAATAAAAATCCTGCAATATCCTCTCCAGCTTCCCTTGCTTCCCATAACATTTGCTGTAATGGAGACAACATCAGTGCAGAAGTTACTTTCATTTTCGACTGTGTGCCTGCTTCTAGCCTTAAAGGCTGGATGGCTAGGGTCATTTTCGCCAAATTGCATGCAAAATCTTCCTCATTATCTGAGTCATCCCGCTCATCGTGACACTTGTCCCGCTCTGCCTCAACCTCTATCTCCTGCTCAATCTTTATTGGCAGGCTTTTAACTGCGGTGGCAGCAGCTGCAGCTGGAGGGGGAGGTGGCGCAAAGCGGGGAGGTGGTGTTCACATCCCTCCACAATAGGCTGTAAAGCCATGGCCACACTCTGCTTAGAGAGTCTTTTTTTTTTTTTAATATATTTTATTGATTTTTTTAGAGAGAGGAAGGAAGAGGGATAGAGTTAGAAACATCGATGAGAGAGAAACATTGATCAGCTTAGTCCTGCACAGCCCCTACTGGGGATGTGCCTGCAACCAAGGTACATGCCCTTGACCGGAATCGAACCTGGGACCCTTCAGTCTGCAGGCAGTCGCTCTATCCACTGAGCCAAACCGGTTAGTGCTGCTTAGAGATTCTTAAACTCTCCTGCTCTGGGTCAAGGGAATCACAAATTAAAGACCATAGTGCAAATGTAGGAATAGGAATCTTCTCTGGGCCTTCTGCTGTGTATCGGTCACACAACTGCTTTCCACCTTTTCCCAGGTTTGAGAGTTAATGGTTCCCTCTTCAGGAAATCAAGGGCAAGTTTCACTAACAAAACTTAAGAAATCAAGAATTTGACTACACTTAACAGAGCATCCTCTAGCGTTACGCATAGTTTTAAGCATTTGAGAGTAGAGATCTCTTTCCTGAGCCCTGAATGCTGGAAGCTATCCATTGTCTACACTATCAGGAAAGTGTAAACAAGGAGCCCAGAAGGCTGATGGACCTTGAGTGTTGCCAAGGGCCAAAGCTATGTACCAATTGTTCAGTCAAGACAATGGTGGCTCAAGCAATTTCCTGACCTAATAGTCTCAAAGTGAATCTTTACTAATATTTACTGACCTTTAAGATAGTCTGTCTGCTACTGGAATTGCCTGCTTGACTAAGGGCAAGATGTGTATCTAAAATTGAATAAAAAGCTACTAGGGCCTGGGCACTGGTAAAGCCCTCTCACTGGAGTTGGGCTCTCTGCCTGGCCCCTTATAATTTTTAAATTCATATTTCTTGTCTAGTCTCATCATTTGTGCATGGCCCTTCTTCAGTTCCTGAACCCTAGCCACGCAGGTCACAACTGTCATATCATTCACATCTGGCATCTTGAACGACGGACACTTGGAGAAGAAGATTCGCCTAGAGCCATGGTTGCCAAACTGCGGCTCGCGAGCCACATGCTGCTCTTTGGCCCCTTGAGTGTGGCTCTTCCTAAGCCTTAGGAGTACCCTAATTAAGTTAATAACAATGTACCTACTATATAGTTTAAGTTTAAAAAATTTGGCTCTCAAAAGAAATTTCAATTGTCATACTCTTGATATTTGACTCTGTTGACTAAAGAGTTTGCCTACCACTGCAGAGCATTTGGGATCTTACTCCCTGGTATATGCACTGTTTCTCCTTGTGGAACACAGTATTTCATTTGCTAGAGCCTTTTAGAGAGGCAAAAGAGGATAAAACCCCTCCCCTTGCACCCTCCACTCCTAAAGAGGAGCAAAAAGACAAATTGGAGGATAGGTCTTCATGCCCCCCTCCACCTCCAAGTCCTAATCCTGAAACATTTGATTTGCTGCTAATAGAATCACCCATGCAAAGAGCTATCTGAAAAGGATTAAAGGACATGACGGTGGAGGAGAGACTTGCTTTTCCTATTAGCTGACCCACATCTCCCAAATCAAATAATAACACAGCATGACAAATTTGACTTTAAAATGATAAAGGCCTTGCGTGAGACCATAGTACAAAATGGTCCTACAAAAATGCTGTAATTGTGGAAAAAAACAGGACATTTCAAGAAAGAATGTAGGCAACCAAGAAGGACACAAGGTGGCACCCAAGGAAAAGGCCTGAGCATTCTTCCTTCTGAATCAAACAAAGGCAGATTCAACCTCTTTATGTCCTAGATATTAAAAAAGAAATCATTGGCTGCTTATCTATTGATTATTATTTTATCTGTCTTTGTTGTTTACTGTTAGTTTATTAAGCATGACTTTAATTTAATTCAATAGAAAAGAAATAGTAGATGGTCAGGCCATTATTAAATTTCCCCAGAGCAAACAGAATATAGGGATGGGAAGAGAAAGAATATAAGTGGTACACGTGGCCAATAACACAGATAGCAGAATAGAATTGAATCTATTAATTAAATATGCCTTGTATTTTATTTAAAATATATCCTTAAAAATGTGAAAGTATTACTAATCTGAGAAATGTTAAATATTTAATTTGCCACCTAAAGTTTGAGGCTTCCTAGAGTTTAAAATTCAAATTAAGTTGGAAGAAATTATATTATTGTAATAACAAAATACATAAAGTATAGAAATTCATTTTTAAGAAAAATAATTGTTATATTTTTTCTGGAATAATTAGTAGTTCAAAATATATTGTAATCCTTATGTGTACTACATGTGGCAAAATTTCAACCTCGAATATAATAATTTATTAGCCTAATTAAAAAAGAGGATTAATTCTATCATCTGAACCAAATGTTTAATATCAAATTTTTAATACTAAAGCTGGTTTAAATTTAAGTGATATCTCTTAGAATAATTACAAAAGGTATGTTAATAAATGCCAATCTAAAAAATGCTGGCTGTTTACTTTTAATTATCATTGGAAAATTAAGGATTAAAAATTATATAGTTTTAATAATAAAAGGCAGGACATACATTTTAAAGGAAAAAGAGGGAAAAGTTCTATAACAAGTAGCTGAAGGTATATACAAGTTAATGACGGAAAGAAAGAATTTTAGAGTGAAAATGCATTTTTAAAGGGCATAAAAAGAAGTTTTGAAAGAGAGAAATGAATTCTAAAGTTAACTATTTGCAAAAGTTGTAAAAGGGTCATAAAATCTCAGGGAAGTTTAAACAAAGGCTAGTAAAGTTCAAAGTAAAATTTGCATACATGTGCAAATGAGCACTAGCCAAAAAGAATGCTGCTTAAAAGTAAATGTTAAGCTTAATAAAAAGGAGAAATCTTAAAATCTCTTCCGCTAATATTTACAAAGTAAGCTAAAAGTTATTGTTCAAGCATTAAATCTCATCATTAATGAGACACCGTAAGTAAAAAGAGAGTTTCTTTTAATGTGTACATGGCAGTATTCGCCAGAATCAAAAACGCAACAAAGTGTGTTCCTCTCTTTAGAAGAAAGAAAGAAGTTTTTAAAAGAAACTCCCGAAATGTAGCTTAAAGATCACTCTGGAAGGAAAAAAGGGAAATGCCCTTCAAATATTTAGAAACTGTAATTAAAAGTCAATATATTAGGCCTTTAAAAGTATAGAAATACAAAAAGAGTTGCCTTAAAACCCTAAATGACTTTTTAGAAGTTTTTAAAGGACATTAATTGGTTAAGACCTTATCTTAAAATCTCTATGGAAGGAATGACAAATTTGTTAATTAAAATGACTCAGTGACACAAGCTGTCATTTCCAGCAATTTTGTAAAGTGGAAAATTCAGCACACTGCAGGATTTCCAAAAGGCTCTTAATATTATTTAACACAAAAAAGGGGGGGATTATGAAGAAATCACCTATAGCAGACTACACCAAGACTTAAATACTTTAAATTTTTTCACGTGTAATGCCGATGGCAAGACACCCATAGAAATACACTGGTGTCAGAATAAGCCAATGGAAAATGGTCTGGTTAAATGAAAAAATCTCGAATCTGGTTTATGGATGGGCCCCGATCCTTGTTAACATTTGGTGGAGAATACGCTTGTTCATTTCCAGAAAATTTCTCCAAGCCTGTGTGGGTTCCCGCAAGAAATATTAAATTTCAACATGGATCCGAGGGAGGAACTGGTCAGGTTAATGAAGACCCTGCACCTGGAGCCACACCTTGCAGTGGCAGACAATGGACTAGCCAACCTACAGATAGCAGCAACCCCAAGCAGCCCACTGAAGATAAGAAGTGGGAGGAGCCGAATCCGGTTTAGCTCAGTGGGATAGAGGGTCGGCCTGTGGACTGAAAGGTCCCAGGTTCAATTCCGGTCAAGGGCATGTACCTGGGTTGCGGGCACATCCCCAGTAGGAGATGTGCAGGAGGCAGCTGATCGATGTATCTCTCTCAGCGATGTTTCTAACTCTCTATCTCTCTCCTTTCCTCTCTGTAAAAAATCAATAAAATATATTTAAAAAAAAAAAAAGAAGTGGGAGGAGAACAAGGTGGACAACAAACAGCCTGGAGGTGACCTGGGGTATAGTGAAGAAGATGGTCCAGAAAGCTGAGCGAATTTGTGTGGAGACCAAAACCCCAAGAACACCTGAGAACATCTTTTCTTGCTGTGCCAGCAGTCATCAGCTGTGCAGTAATACTACCAGGGGCAAATGGGGAAGTATATTGGACTTATGTTCCTGACCTTCTATGGGTAAGACCCCTAATGTGGGCTGATCCCCCACCTAATGGAGTCACCAATAATACCAAACACCCTGGTCATCCAGGAGGACCATGGGTGAGACAAGGAAGTATATGGGCAAAGTATAATTACACGTGTGTTGCCACCCAGCTTCCCTTTTGTATGACACAGAATCAAACCACTGCTCCTTTGTGTGTAGAATTAAAGAGAGGCTTCTGACTAGCATGGACACCAAAGGAGGGGGAAGCAAAAGCCCAAATACATCTACTATCACTATTTGCTCCAGGGAGAGGTACAGAAAATGTAACTTTACTAAGACCACCCTGCCCCCCCACACACACCCACTAAGCCATTATGTAAAAAGTCATGAATGGCACCTCACTGAGGAAGAAATTAATTGGCAAGACTGTTATAGTGACTCCTCACCAGTAGCAAACTTAATAATAGTTTTTCCTTTGTGCATTGGAGCCCCTATGGGTCTGCGTACAGTAACAATAGCAAACTAAATGGAAGGGGACCACATTCTATCTATATGTTGAAGCTAGTCACTCCATCTCATGGTATAGAGGAGGATTTGTTGGATCTCAATTACAACATGATTAAAATGACAAAAATGATTTCTTGGAATGTTAATTGCAGGACTCTTTGCTCTAGTATTGTTACTTACTTCTGTAGGAATTGCTGCTTCATCCATGGTACAAACTGTTCAAACTTCTCAGTTTGTACAACAAGTTAAGGAAAATGTAACTAAGACCTTGTCTATATAAAAAAGAATTGACAGCCAGTTTGAGATAGAATTATCAGCACTAAAGTCTACGATCTTGTGGCTGGGTGATAAAATCCACAGTCTAGAGCACAGAATATCCTTGCAGTGTCATTATAATATTCCCCATATTTGTGTTCTCCCGTTCCATATAATAGTACCTTACACCCTTGGGAATCAATAAAAAATCACCTTCTTGGTGCTTGGGGTATGGGTAACACAACCCTTGATATTTTAGAATTTCAAGAGCATATTGTACAATTATCCCAGGCAAACTTACGAACTAATTCCTTAAGTGCCTGGCAACAATTTAAAGAGGATGAAAGAATTTAATCCCTTCCACTGGATCTCCTTACATTTGCCTCTCAGCATAACCATTATTGCCTGTCTCATCTTGTTCTTATATGTTTATTTCTAGTCTGCAGATGCAGAATGAAGAGTCTTGAAAGGACTCAAACCCTTCAGGCAGCATTCACTTTTCAAGATTTATTAAGGAAACGAAAAGGAGGAGATGCTGGAAGCTACCCATTGTCTACAATATCAGGAAAGTATAAACAAGGAACTCAGAAGGCTGATGGACCTTGAGCGTTGCCAAGGGCTAAAGCTATGCACCAATTGTTTAGTCGAGACATGGTGGCTCAAGCAATTTCCTGACCTAATAGTCTCAAAGTGAATCTTTACTAATATTTACTGACCTTTAATATAGTCTGTCTGAGACCAGAATTGCCTGCTTGACTAAGGGCAAGATGTGTATCTAAATTTGAATAAAAAGCTACCAGGGCCTGGCCATTGGTGAAGCCCTCCCAATAGAGCTGGGCTCTCTGCCTGGCCCACTATAATTTCCAAATTCATATTTCTTGTCTATTCTTGTCATTTGTGTGCAGCTCTTCTTCAGGTTCTGAACCCTAGCCATGTAGGTCACAGCTGTCACATCATTCACGCCTCTATTTCCCTTGTATAACACCCAGTTCTTACTTTACGCTCCTTACCTTACTTCTTGAGTTCGTTGCATGCACACTACTGGAGCATTCCCCTCACTTGGCTAAGAGTTCCCAATTAGTCAGTTCCCAGTTTCTCTCTCTGGACTGCGACCAGCACAGCCAAAGAGCAGATGAGGAGTCCTGAGGAGGGGCAATGGGGGATTGAGAAAAAAAAAAAGAGACAGACACAGAGACAGTAGGGCAAGCTGGGACTAGGAGGGACAGGGACTCAGAGCTGCTTCAGTGCATTTATTATATACAGCACGATTCCAGGAGTTTTACTACAGTTTAAGACAAAGGAAATTATGTGAAATCATAGTTAAAGATCAAGCTGCAATTCTTCATTCTTGTGGCTTCTTTGTAATTGTCACTCCTGGCTGAGCCCAGATAATTGCGTCCATTCTTGCACTTGGCTGAACTTATATAATGAAACCCACCCCCTAGCACCTGAGCTAAGGGTCAGGCTGAGAACACACCTGCCTCTGGCATGGTTTGTTTCCAAGACGTGGCTCTGCTGATGCCACTGGATTCAGCCGACAATCAGCTCATGTGCCTTCCCAGGTGCTCTCTACAGTACATACATATGTTTTTAGTTCTCTTAAGGACATATATGGGAGTGGATTTGCTGGGTCATATTAGTGACTCTGTGTTTAACTTTTGGGGGAACTGCCAAACTTTTTTCCATACCATCTGCTTCATTTTATCTTCCTACCAGCAACATCTGACAGTTCCAATTTCTCTACATCCTCACCAACAATTCTAGTGGGTGTAAAATGGTTGTAATTCATTTTTTCTTTGATTTTAATATCCAAATTTGAATGTATGTTTTTGTCCATCATATCAGTTTTCATTACATCCTGCTTATTCCTTAATCCACTATAAACTGGCTCTCTCTCTTCCTACTTTACTGAAGTATACTCTGTGATGAGACATGCATGACCTCCTAGTGACGGAATCCAGTGGTTGTGTTTAGTCCTGTTCCACTGAAAGGTGCTCTCTTCCCACCTCCTAGCTCTACTTGTCCATAGAGAGTGCCACCAGTTTACTAAATCTGAAGCCCCAAAGCCTGAGGCATCTCCATGTGCTCTATTCAGCCTTCCGAGGAAATCTCATACTGAGTCTGGACAAGCGCAGTCCTCCTTGACTCTGCCCATTGCTTTTGTCTACTATACCTTCCTATTTAGATCTTAACATTTAATAACTGGACTATTGCAAGAATCTCTCGTCCTTCCCACACTCTGCCATAATGTCGCTATTTTAACCATCCCCCTACTCAACGTTTCTCAGCCACTCCCAGTGCCAATAGGATAAAATCCAGACTCTGTGTTCTGATTTCAGAGCCCTCCACAGACCCTCACCTAACTAACTCTCCCACCTCATCTCTCATCTGCAGTGGTAAGACTGGCCTACTTGCTGTGCCTCAACAGTCCCACCTCCCTTGTCTGTGCCACTTCTCCTTCCTGATAGGTCCTCATCCTTTTCTCTGTCTTAAACTCTCTACCAGCCCTGGTTCAAATCACACTTCCTCCATCCAGGATGCCCCTGACATTGGTTCATGCCTGCTTCTTCCACCTTTGCAGTTCCCTTGCACCAGTATCCACTCTTCTAATTCACCACTTATAACACCTTTCTGTGTACTACTTTTCCACTGGCTTGGTTTGGTGAAATTGATCCCACTCATTACATTTGCAAGATCTGGGGATAATTATTACCATTACTCTGTAAGAATTTAGAAATTAGAAAAGCATATTGATTACTGCATAACCAATTATGAAACAAATACATAACAAAAGATAGACTAAGTCATCTTTTTGATTAGCTCACTACTGGCCCCATCCTTCTCAGGCTTCAGACTGAACGTATCAGTAAATAAATAAAAAAAACTGCCTCCCAGGAGAGAGTGTGGGAGGGAGGTGTGTGAACATGACTAGGAAAGGAGGATCTGGAAAAGACCCTTCTGTAGCACTTACCGCCATCTGATCACTATATATTTACGTATTTATTTGATTGTTGTTTATCTTCCCCAACCAGAATCTCACTGCATAAGGGTTTGGACTTTGATTATTGCTGTATTCGCAGAGCCAGATCAGTGACCAGAATATGGCAGCTGTTCGTTAAATATCTGGGCAGATTATTTTTAAAAGGATGCCTTCTTGGCAATAGTCCATCAAATACATTGGGGCAGAGGATGTTGTAGCCAAGGGTATGATGTCCATGAACCTTAATAGGTATATCCCTATTGCAGAAATACACATCTGTTTGTCTTCAAACATTTTATTTTTTATGTTTGTTACTCCTTTGACCATTGTTTTTCAAGTTGCAGGCTGTGACCCATTAGTACAGTGGTTCTCAACCTTGGCCGCACATTAGAATCACCTGGCAATCTTTTTAAAATCCTGATTTCTGGGCCTCATCCTCCAGAAATTCTGTTTCTTTTTATGGGGTGAGGCCACAACATTAGTAACAAAGAAACAGAATTTCCGGAGGATGAGGCCCAGAAATCAGGATTTTAAAAAAGATTCCCAGGTGATTCTAATGTGCGGCCAAGGTTGAGAACCACTGCATTAGTGAGTCATAAAATCAACATAGTGAGTGAGACCAACAATTTTCTTAAATTGGACATAATAGGTAATTTCAATGAATTGAATAGTAAATGTAAGTATTCTGTAAAACTTTGCAGGAAAAGTATTTTTTTCAAAGTAAATATATTTCATAAAACTTTTCAGGTATATCTGTGTGTGTACTGAGCCTAATATAAAATGTATTTCTTAGTGTAGGTCAGAAACATTTGAAAGTTGTTCTAGGACAAAGCATTTGACTCAGAGGTAATAATCTTTCAGATGCAGAGCTGGAAACAGTTAAGACATTGGGCCCAACTGTTGTGGCTCAGTGGCTGAGTGTCAACATATGAACGAGGAGGTCACAATTTGATTCCCGGCCCGAGTTGCAGGCTCGATCCCCAGTGTGGGGTATGTAGGAGGCAGCCGATCAATTGATGTTTCTGTCTCTCCCTCTCCCTTCTTCTCAGAAGTCAATAAAAAATAGTTTAAAAAAATACATTGGTATGAATGAACTCAAAGTGTAAATAGGTAATTTCCTGACTTCAAATAAAGAGGATATGATGCAGCAAGAGATCCTGGCTCTCTGCGAGTGGGGAGCCTGAGAGAGAAGAGAGTGAAAGGGGAGGCTGTCACCTGCCTGGATACCTTGGTCCTATTCCATCCTCTGTTTCTCAGATGAGCTGCCTAAGTGAGTGAGATCAATTATTTTTTTAAAATATATTTTTACTGATTTCAGAGAGGATGGGAGAGGGAGAGAGAAATAGAAACATCAATGATGAGAAAGAATCATTGATTGGCTGCCTCCTGCACGCCCCCTTCTGGGGATCAAGCCTGCAAGCCAGGCATGTGCCCTTGACCAGAATCGAACCTAGAACCCTTTAGTCAGCAGGCTGACAGTCTACCCACTGAGCCAAACCAGCTAGGGCAGATCAATTATTAAAGCACTGACCCTAGAGCAGTGGTTCCTAACCTTTTTTTGGCCATGCCCCACCTCAGTATATCTAAAACCTGATGTCTTCCCACTCCCTGTGACATATAATTCTTATTATTCATAAAGTGAACTTACATTCACGTGGAGGAAGCCTTAAAGGCCATTAACTTGGTCTAAATAAGCTTCCAAAGAACATGGCATCAATGAAAGAGAAAAACAAAAGAATGAAAGGACAATTGAAGTACTGAGGAAGAAATCACTAAGAAATTGTTAAGAAAATAATAATATGAAGTTATATGAAAAAAAATAGCAAATAACATTTCAAAACAAAGAGAACTGAAATGCATAAATATGTCACAATATATATTTATATACTTTGTATGAGGCCCCTAGAACCATAAGAAATACAAAAAATTCACTATTAATAACTCATTGTAGAATTGCCCACCCTAAAGATCAAATTGTCTCCCAGTGGGTGTGTACCCCCATTGGGAAACACTGACCTAGAGGCTAGAGGGATTAAGGATTACAAGCTCATCTGGTGCCTAAAGTCACAGTAGGGCTGACCTATACAGTAGGCACTGTGGCTAGGGCCCCTGAGCTTTTAGGGGTCCACAAAAGTGGTTTAGTTTCTTTAAAAAAATAAGTTTAATCCATCCTCAATTACATTCATGTTTATATCAATGAAGTTGCAAAGTACAAGTTTTAGTACTTCATAGAGTAAGAGGCCCACAAAGGCAAAAGTGCCTGGGGCCCATGAGAGTCCTAAGTGGCTGTGGGAACCAGGGGTTTCAGAAGCATTTGAGGTGCTTGCTGAAAATGCAGACTTCTGGGCACCCTCTAGTCTAGGCAGTGATTCCAAACCTATGACACCCATGTCAGAGGTGACACACAAACTCATTTTTTT
>NW_006287824.1:0-1004 GCF_000327345.1 Myotis davidii
GGCAGTGCCAGGAATCCCACAGATCTCCTTTCCTCCGTCAGGGGCAGTGCCTGTCCCAAGGGGCGCGGCTGTCTGCCACGGGGTCTCCCTCCGACCCTCTGGGCTCAGAGGTCTGGCAAACTTTCCTGCCCAAATCCCTGTTTTTGTTTTTGTTTTTGTTTTTTTTACCTTTCCAGGGGAGTTCTGCCCTTCCCGGCTGCAAACTGTCTCACCAGCTGAGTAATTTCGCCAATTCGGGGTGGGTGTTATTAGTTTCATCTGCTCACTCCATTTGCTCCAGGACACGACCTGGGACGCGTCATCCTGTATCGCCGCCATCTTCTAGAAATTCTTAATTAACGTATTGTGCTTTTCAGAATGTTTAGATTTCCTCTTCTTAAACTAAGGGAAATATACATGCTTACTTAAAAATTTAACTTAAAGCTATTCTATACCTGATAATTGCACTAATAAACCAAAGGTCCATAACCATCAGAGCAATCTTTAACAATACATTTCTGCAAAATTGTTACTGGAGTAGCTGAAGTTAATTACTCTTAATCATGTATCTGATAGCTGACTGATTCATTTATGATTCTTTTATTTCTGGTAGAAATTGTTCAGTAGAATATTGAGAATTCATGACTGATGAGCTCATCACCTTTTTAAAAAATTTATCATTGTTGTTGATAGTATTACGGATGTACTCTTTGTTTTTTATTCCTATTGACCCCCTGCACCCTGCACTCTCCCTCCTAGGCCTCCACCACTATATTGTCTGCGTCCATGGTCTATGCATATCCTATCTAATTAAAGAGAAACATGGTAATTGGCGTACGACCCCTACCCTTCCCATTGGCTAATCAGGGCGATATGCAAATTAACTGCCAGCCAAGATGGCGGCCGGCAGCAAGGCAGCTTAAACTGAACGTGAGGCTTTCTTGCTTCAGTGACGGAGGACTCCAACGTTCCTGATTCCCTTGCAGGCCTCTGAGCCTGCAGTTTGAACATTGTAACAAATATAG
>NW_006287824.1:1673-5590 GCF_000327345.1 Myotis davidii
GCAGGCCTAAGCCAGCAGGTCGTTATCTCCCGAGGGGTCCCAGACTGCGAGAGGGTACAGGCCGGGCTGAGGTACCCCCTCCTCCTCCCCGAGTGCACAAATTTTTGTGCACCGGGCCTCTAGTATACATATAAGATCCCCTGTTAATTACTCCCCCCACCTCCCCACCCCTACCTTCCCTCTGAAATTCTTTAATCTGTTTCATGTTTCCATATCTCTGAATCTATTTTGTCCATCAGTTAATTTTGTTCATTAGATTCCACATTTGAGTGAGATCATGTGATACTTATTTCACTTAGCATAATAATCTCCATTTCCATCCATGCTGTTGCAAATGGTAAGAATTCCTTCTTTTTATAGCAACATACTGTTCCATTGTGTAAATGTACCACAGCTTTTTTATCCACTCATGTGCTGTTGGTATTTAGGCTGTTTCCAAATCTGAGCCATTGTAAATTGTGCTGCTATGAACATAGGAGTGCATAAATTATTTCTAATTGGTGGGTTTTGGTTTCTTAGGATATCTTCGTAGAGGTGCAATCACTGGGTCAAATGAGTGTTTCATTTTAATTTTTTGAGGAAACTCCATACTTCTTTCCACAATGGCTTCACCAGTCTGCATTCCCACCTGGGTTCCCCTTTCTCCACATCTTTGCCAACACTTCTGGTTTGTTGATGGTAGCCATTCTGACAGGTGTGAGGTGATACGTCATTGTTTTTTTTTTTTAATTTGCATCTCTTGGATAATTAGTGATTTGAGCATTTTTTCATATGTCTCTTGGCCTTCTTTATGTCCACTTTGGAGAAGTGTCTATTTAGGCCCTCTGCCCATTATTTTTATTTTTTATTTAATTTTTTTATTGTTTAATTTACAGGGGTCCTCAAACTTTTTAAACAGGGGGCCAGTTCACTGTCCCTCAGACCATTGGAGGGCCGGACTATTGTTTTAAAAAAAACTATGAACAAATTCCTATGCACACAGCAGCGGCAAAAACACCCTGCGGGCTGGATAAATGTTTTCGGAGGGCCGCTGTAGTTTGAAAACCCCTGGTTTAAAGTACTACATAAGTCTCGTTTTTATCCCATTGACTTCTCCCCGGCCACCCCTACTGCCCAGCACATGTCCTCACTCCCTCTCCTATGCCCATTGGTTATGCTCATATGCATGCATACAAGTCCTTTGGTTGATCTCTTACCCCTTTACCCCTTGCCTTCCCTCATAGGTCTAACAGTCTGTTCAATGTTTGTATGACTCTGGTTCTATTTTTGTTCATCGGTTTATGTTGTTCATTATATTCCACAAATGAGTGAGATCATGTGATATTTATCTTTCTCTGACTGGCTTATTGCACTAGCATGATGCTCTCCAGTTCCATCCATGGTGTTGCAAATGGTAAGAATTTTTTTTCTTTTTTACCACACCATAATATTCCATTGTGTACATGTACCACAGTCTTATAATCCACTCATCTGCTGATGGGCACTTAGTCTATTTCCAAATCTTACCTATTGTAAATTGTGCTGCTATGAACATAGGGGTGCATATGTCCTTTCTGATTGGTGTTTCTATTTTCTTGGGATATATTTCTAGAAGTGGGAATTACTGGGTCAAATGGAAGTTCCATTTTTTTTGTGTGTGTGTGGAAATGCCATACTGTTTTCTACAGTGGCTACACCAGTCTGCATTTCCACCTACAGTGCAAGAGGAATCCTTTTTCTCCGCATCCTCTCCAGCACTTGGATTGTTTGTCTTCCTTATGTTAAGTTGTATGAGTTCCTTTTACCTTTGGGAAATTAACCCCTTATCTGATATATCATTTGCAAATATGTTTCCCCATGCAGTGGGCTCACTTTTCATTTTGTTGTTGCTTTCTTTTTTCTATGTGGAAGCTTTTTATTTTGATGTAGTCCCATTTGTTTATTTTCTCCTTAGTTTCCTTTGCCCTAGGAGCTGTATCAGTAAATAAATAGCTACGAAAGATGTTTGCAATTTTGTTGCCTATGGTTTCTTCCAGGATTTTTATGGTTTCACAACTTACATTTAAGTACTTTATCCATTTTGAGTTTATTCTTGTGCATGGTATAAATTGGTGGATAGTTTTATTTTTTTTGCATGTACCTGATTTCTGAAAGTTTAAACAACTGTGTTACAATATGAATAGATTGAGACCAACTAAATTTTTTAAATAAAAAAATTACAATTTACAGTCAATACTATTTTATATTAGTTTTAAAAATACTATTTAAATTTTTTAAATTACAATTACAATTTATAGTCAATACTATTTTATAGTAGTATAAAATAGTGGTTAGACAATCATATACTTTACAAAATGTTTCCCCTCTATATTTCCAGTATTTACTTGGCACCATACATTATTGCTACCATATTTTTTACTGTATTTCCTATGCTGTACTTTACATCCTTATTAAAACTTTGTAATTACCAATCTATAATTCTCAATCCCTTCACCCTGGTCTCTAACCTCCTTCCCTCTGGCAACCATAAATCTGTTCTCTGTATTTATGAGCCTGTTTTTGTTCTGTTTGTTTGTTTGTATTATTCTTTAGATTCCACATATAAATGAAATCATATGCTGTTTGCCTTTCTCTCACTGACTTATTTCACTTAGTATAATAAACTCTAGGTCCATCCATGTTATCACAAATAGTAAGATTTCCTTCTTTTTTATGACCGAGAAATATGCCTTTGTAAATATATAACAACATTTTTTTCATTTTACTCTTTTTTTAATATATATTTATAAATTGATTGGGGTGACATTAGTCAACATGAACAAATAGGTTTAAAGTGTGGATTTTTATGTTATAAGATCTGTATATTGCACCATGTACCCACCACCCAAAGTTAAATCTTCTGTTATCTTATTTTGAGACAAACAATTTTTTTACTTGCTCTAATATTGATGGGCACTTGGCTTGCTTCCATCTTTAGCTATTGTAAATAATGCTGCAATGAACATAGGGGTATATATATTCTTTCAAATTAGTGTAATGAGTTTCTTTGGGTATGCAATCAGATGTGGAATCACTGGGTCATAAGGCAGTTAATTTTTTAATTTTGGGGGGATCCTCTATTCTGATAGTGGCTGTACCAATCTTCATTCTCACCAACAGTGCATGAAGGTTCCCTTTTCTCCACATCCCTGCCAACACTTGTTGATTGACTTAATAATGGTAGCCATTCTGAGGTGTGAGGTGATATCTCATTGTGGTTTGAATTTGTATTTCTTTGATGATTAGTGATATTGAGCATTGTTTCATATGTCCATTTGCTATCTGTATGCTCTCTTTGGAGAAACGTCTATTCAGGTCCTCTGCCTATATTTTAATTGGATTGTTTGTCTTTTTGTTGCTAAGTTTATGAGCTCCTTATATTTTTCCAATATTAACACCTTATCTGATGTATCATTGGCAAATATCTTCTACCTTTAAGTATGGTGCCTTTTATTCTGTTTGATGATTTCCTTCCTTGTGCAAAAACTCTTTAGTTTCGAGAGGAGAAAATGGCGGAGGTATAAACGGACGTGTCCTGTGCCTTGTCCTGGAGCAGATAAGGGCGAGCAGCTAAAACGGGTAACATACAGCCCGAATAGGCAGAGGATTTTCAGCTGAGAGACTGTCTGCAGCCCGGAAAGACTGAGAACTCCCAGAAAAAAAAACAAGGTTGGAGACTGTGGCTGAAACCTCTCCCAGTGTGCCAGCGCAGCAGCGGAGACCATGCCATTTTAAGTGGCTGTTGCCGTCATCCAGAGAACAGCTTCTAACCTGGAAACAAGGGATCTCAAGCAGCATGACTGCGTGAACTCAGACGAGCACTGCTTCTTCTCACTGAAAGGTTAGACTTCCCCTAAAGGTGCAGTTTGCAATTCGGGTTGGAGAGAGGACTGAGCTCG
>NW_006287825.1:0-4107 GCF_000327345.1 Myotis davidii
AAAAGGTCGCGGCATAAGGAAGGTTGAGAACCAATGAATCCTAAATAGACACTTTTCAAAAAGGACATAAAGAAGGCCCAGAGACGTATAAAAACATGCTCAAAGTCACTAATCGTCTGAGAGATGAAAATCAAAACAACAATGAGATACCTTCTCACACCTGTAAGAATGGCTATCATCAACAAATCAACAAAAACAAGTGCTGGCGAGGATTTGGAAAAAAAGGAACCCTCGTGCACTGCTGATGGGAATGCAGACTGGTGTAGCCACTGTGGAAGACAGAATGGAGTTTCCTCAAAAAGTTAAAAATGAAACTCCCATTTGATATAGAAATCCCACTTCTAGGACCAAATCCCAAGAAACCAGAAACTTTAATCAGGAAGGATATATGCACCCTATGTTCATAGCAGCACAATTTACAATAGCTAAGATTTGGAAGCAGTCTGAAGAGCCCATCAGCAGATGAGTGGATTAGAAAACTGAGGTACATCTACACAATAGAATACAATGCTACAGTAAAAAAGAAGGAAGAAAGATAAATATCATATGATCTCAATCATATGTGGGATATAATGATGAACATAAACTGATGAACAAGAATAGATCCAGAGACAAATGGCAGGAGGGGGGAAGTTTAGAGAGCAACCAAAGGACTTGTATGCATGCATATTAGTATAACCAATGGACACAGACACTGGGTCCATGGCGTCTTGCCCGGGGTGGGAATAGCTCGGGGGGAGAGGGGGTGTTAATTGGGGAAAAAGTAGAATATGTAAAACTTTGGACAATAAATAAGAAATCAAAAAGTTGCTAATCATCTGAAAGATGCAAATTAAGATGACAATGAAGTATCATCTCACACCTGTCAGAATGACTATCATCAACAAATCCTCAAACAAATGCTGGCAAGGATGTGGAGAAAAAGGAACCCTCGTGCACTGCTGGTGGGAATGCAGACTGGTGCAACCACTGTGGAGAACAGTATGGAGTTTCCTCAAAAAATTAAAAATGGAACTACTATAGCGCAACAGCATGGACCTAGAGAGCATTATGGTAAGCAAAATAAGCCAGTTGGAGAAAGATAAATGTCACATGATCTCATTCATTTGTGGAATATAATGAACAACATAATCTGATAAACAAAAATAGAGCCAGATACATAGAAGCATGGAACAGACCACCCAACCTCAGAGGGAAGGCAGCAGAGTGTGGGTGTGTAAGAGATCAACCAAAGGAGTTGGATGCATGCATATGAGCATAACCAATGGACACAGACTATAGGGGATGAGGACATTAGCTGGGGGGTAGGAGTGGCCGGGGAGAAGTCAATGGGGAGAAAAGCAGACTTATGTGGTACTTTAAACAATAAAGAATTTAAATTAACTAAATAAATAAAATAGGAAAAACAAACAAACAAAACACTCTATTATTTATGGTTTATACCCTTAAGTCACTTTGGGAGGTACTTACTAATTTTCAAATTTATTAATTTTTTTTCTTTTATTTGTGGTCAGTGACAGTATTCAGTTTTTCTTTCTTACCTAAAATACTCAAAGTATAACTGATATCTAGTTTGAAAAAAAAGTTCTCCTATGAGCAATAAAATGCTATGAATGGAACAAATAAATAAAAATATTAAAAGGTAGCTGGTACTAATAAACAAACAAACAAACATCATAAAGATTGCACAGTGTGTAATTAAGCAGTTAAAAATTTAGCTAATTACATGACAAATTTGATTTTATTTTTCAACCGTGCAAAAAGCCATCAAATAGTGAGAGAAACTGGAGCTTTTATCTGTTGCTAAAGTTATCACTGCCATTGCGGCTCTCTGCCGACATTGTAGGCTCAGCTTAGCCTGCCTCTCTTGTCTCCTTGTTGCCAACTTCCTAAATCCCTTTTCAATGCCTATAGGAAATACACGCTGGACTTAGGTCAATATTAAGTGGAGGAAAGGAAGTAGAGGGTTTTTTAGATACTGAATAAAGTACCTCAGAAGACCCCTTGCCTTTCTGATCTGAAAGTCTCCATGTTAATAGTCAAAGCCTTTTCCAATGACATTAAATTCTGTCCTCACCCTCTTCCCAAATAAAACCTGTTCCCCAAAGTTCAAAGGAAAGTTCATGAAAAAGGCATTTTCTAATAAATAGCAACTCATCCAAGTTCATCCCTCAAGGAACTCACCATCAAAATATACTACTATGGTTACCAATGATAGAGACACATGGATAGCATCATGCTAAAAACAGAAAATAGAAACAGCTGGCAATTATTAAGCTCTTACTGTACATTAGACACCATATTAAGTGATTAATATGCACTTTTTTCAATTCTTATAACAACCCTATGAGGTAAATATTATTAAAGTTCTTACTTTATAGATTAGGAAAATAAGGCACAGAAATGTGAAGTAATTTACTCAGGGTCACATAGCTTATAAATGACAAAGCTAGGATTTGATCAGAGGAACTCTACTTCTAGATCCCATACTCTTGACTCCCCCCATTCTTACAATGATATTGTGCCTTGCCATCCACATTCAGAAGCATCAAGCCAGTATATCACATATACTAATAAGTGAATTTATAGCACCTTTTCCACCTAAATTGAGAAAAACTAATTTAATGCTTCACTCCTACCTTGTCTTTTTTCTTCTCCCAGAGATTACTTTTCCCTTTTCAATTTCCTCCCATCTTCTCAACTCCCTGTTTTCTGACAAGAACTTTTTTCTGCTTTCTGCCACTGAACTTAAACCATTGCATTGAACCTTCTTAATGTCTTAATGCCCTGGTGGTATGTATCAATGTGTTTTATAAAACTTGATCAATGCTTCTTGTGTATCTTATGTGCTTTCTAAAATTAATTTTAATCATTACCTTTTGTATTTCTTCTTGCTACCTGGCATCATATAACTTTTTTCTAAAATGAACCCATAAACATATGATCTATAACATTTTCCAGTTTCAGCCATGCAAATCCAATGACAGGCTTTCACAGGGCTATGAAATATGCATTTATCCACTCAAGCACTAGTTTTAGGATCTAAATGTAAACATTAGCACTCCATATTCTGCACCTCACCTCAGTTGGCATAGAGTACTTAATCAATAAGAGTCATATTGTGCCTGATTCATCCACTAGTATTTAGTGAATACACTATTAAAAAGCTATGGAGGGAGTTTTGTGGCTGAATTACTTAAGGAGTTTCTAGTCAAAAGTTGAATCCAGAGGGAGAACCAAGATGGTGGCATAGGTAAACACCTATACTTGTTGTCTCCCACACCACATCAAAATTACAACTAAAAGTCAGAACAACTACCACCCAGAACTATGGGAAAGCTGGCTGAGTGGAAGTTCCACAACTAGAGAGGTGAAGAAAGCGCATTGAGACTGGTAAGAGGTGCGGAGGTGCAGAAAGTGCTGGCAACTGTATGTGCTGCTCTTTTAATCAGGAGGGAGAATACAAGCTTCCACTTGCTCTGAACTCAAATTCTGGGTGAGACTCTGGGGGACCCAGACACATACAGGGAGAAACTGGGCTGTCTGGCATTGGGACAGGAATGCGGCGGTGGCTTTCTCTCAGAGGTGCTCGCAGAGATCATTGCTCCTGCATGGGGGCGCTGGACGTGGAGACCCAGGGACCTCTCAGGTAGAGGGCTGACTGGTAGCCATTGCTGTTTGTTCTGCCCTGGTAATTCCCAGAGACCCCGCCCAACCCAATTTATAACACCACCCAAGCTGTGTGCATACACTTTTGCATATGAATGGCCTGTCCTTTTTCCGCCTAAAATCTATCAAACTGCAGCTGGGTCAAAGAGCCCCAAAACTTCCAAAAGAAGGCCCAAGGCCTGGCAGCAGCAGCCTGCCTTGTTTTACAGCTGGTCCTCATCTGGGCACTTCCAAACCCAATATAAAGAGGAGGAATCTGCAGATGTCTCTTTAGCTCCTGCTGGGCAGCCCCAGACAGTGGCTGACCTTGCACCTCCTCAGAGATCCAAGAGCCAGTGTACCCAGTGGTCAGAGTGAGACCATCCAGATTACAACTCCTTAGATCCATAAGGGACACACTCAGGGGGCAGACTCAGTGAGCACCAAAGTCCCACTACA
>NW_006287825.1:4877-8525 GCF_000327345.1 Myotis davidii
TGAACCCTCAACCAAGATTACTCCACCCATGAAAGATATCATTTAGAATTGAAGGTCAGATAAAGAGCTTCACAGACAAGAAAAAGCTAAGAGTTCATCACCACCAACCAGTGTTATATGAAATGCTGAATGGTATTCTCTAAGAAGAGGAAGAAGAAAAAGGTCATCCTGGAGTGGGTCCTGGAGTGGGGTGGGAACTGGGTGGAGGGAAACTATGGGGGCGGGGGGAAGAGGAACATCTGTAATAATCTGAACAATAAAGTTTTATTGTTTTTTTTTTTTAAATAGTTGAATCCATGTTTGTACAGCTGAATAACCCCCATCTGGGCAGACATCTAGAGGTTATGATGAAAAGTCCTGCTGTATGAAATATATATTTGTAAGCTCCATTTATGAAGCTGTTCCTAAAACACATGTTTAGGTAACTTCCTAGAACATATAAAAGCTATGTTTGCAGTATGTCATCATGGTTAAGGGCACAAACTATGGCAAAAAGTTTGAATGTTAATCCCAGCTCCACCATTTACTTATTATGACCTTGAATAAGTCACATTACCTCCCTAGACCTTAATTTTTTATGTATACAAGAAGATGGTAATATTACTACCCCATAAATTCACTGTAGCCTTTAAATTATATGCTATATGAAAAGTATTTGTTTGATAGAAAAGAGGCAATAAATGGTAATTATCAGCCACCATACCGATTGTCCATTCTACAAAAGTATTCTACTTTGAAGATTTATGAAAAGGGACATAGGACAGAGAGCAAGTTTTATGCCACGAGTAGGTCCAAAGACAATCTTAGGATTCTCCTAAGGTAAAGAAGAAACTGAGATCACTGTTTGCTGTTCGGTCCAGTCCCATTCTGGTTAATGTTAGAATAGATAGGCACACATTTTTGGCATTTGGGATAAAAAGCAGGAGGACGAAATTACAAGAGAGTGAGCATGCACAACATATTCTCTTAAATTTCCTTGTAATGAAAGTGGATGACTAAAATCTTTCATTGGGAAATCAAGTAGCTCTCATATTAACACATGCAGAACAATGATAACTTTGGCATGATTATAGAATGAGAATGTGAGTGACAAAATGGAAATGCCAAGGGGAAAATCAGCAGTCTTATTTTTTATTATTAATGTTTTTCTGTTGTATGCTGAATTCTAGAGTTGTTTTTTTTTTAATTTAAATTCAATGGTTTGTATGTAATTTTGCCTGTGCTTGGCATTCTTCACTAAAATGGATCAGCAGAACAAAAACAAAATCTAGTAATTATGGCTCTAGCTACAATGTTTGTTAAGACTCAAAAGCAGACAATAGTTGTTTAATCACTGAAATTCAAAGAACAAAAAACATCTCTCCATTACCCTTTTATTGAACCTGGCCCAGTGAAAGAGAATTACAGCTGAATGAACCAATGCAGATGTGTGTCTCTTTTAAAAAATCTTTTTAAAGGTGCAAAGCATATTGTCCAAAGCAAGTTTGATACTGATGAGTTTTCTTCATTGGTAAATACTGCCTACCAGCTTCCAGTTGCTGACACACAAGACAGGTGAAAATACGATTGTAAGAGGTGTGGTGACAACTCCCTCACCATACTTTATTAATTCTAAAATACACTTCTGCAGTGTTAAGTACTTTTTTGTACCTCTTACAAAAAGATTTCAGGATATTTTGAACAGGTGCACCTAAGTAGTGATAAACATAGCTGCATTTTACTATAATATAATGTAATGGCAACCTTGTGCCACCATATGTAGCGGTCACTCAATCATTCATTCACTCTCGGTGAATACTTATGAGGGCCTAATATATGGTGAGGAACCTGAAGTGAACCTCAGTGATATGATCCATGACTCCACAGAGCTTGCATTCTAGTAAAACAAACAGTAGAGAAGTAAACAAATAAATATAGTAATTCAAGTTGTGAATAATGCTATGAAGAAAATATAGCAGGGACTCATTTTACAAGTTCCTAACAGAGATTAAATGTTCCTAGAAAACACTGAGTCCACTGGGGAAATTTCCTGGTTTGACCACTTCAAGGATGAATTGACCACCCTGAAGCATAAAGATTAATGGCACTGGTATATTCAACCCTGTTATTGTACCTGCTTATGGAATTTAATTTACTTAAGAAAAAGCTAAAAAAAAAATGAAAAAAAAATGTTGACATGCCAGGTAACATAAATGCACTCATTTATTTCATATGACTCATGGAAAAGAATTGGCTTTGAGATTTTTTCAGGATTCTGGCTGTTTAATTTCACAAAGCATTATTTTATTCTCACATCATAGGAAAGTAAAAGATACTACTCTGCCATTCCTCTATCATTAATCATGTTTAATCATGTCTTCTCCATTCTCTCTACACCTTTCAAAGTGGAAAAAATCTAGAATATTTAAATCTTGCCTCTTCCAGATATTTTTAATTTTACTAATCATTTCTGTTGATGGGTTTTGTTTTTATTTCATTTAAATATTTTTTTATTTTTTTTTTATTGTCTAAAGTTTTACATAAGTTTCCTTTTTCCCCAGTTGATCCCCTCCTCCAACCATTCCCACCCCGGACAAGCCCCCACCGCCCCGGTGTCTGTGTCCATTGGTTATGCTAATATGAATACATACAAGTCCTTTGGTTGCTCTCTAACCCCCTCCCTCCCCACCATTTGTCTCTAGATCTATTCTTATTCATAAAATTATGTTGATCATTATATCCCAGGTATGAATGAGATCATGTGATATTTATCTTTCTCTGACTGGCTTATTTTGCTTGATGTTGCTAATGATAAAAGTTCCTTCTTTTTTATAGCTGCATAGTATTCCATTGTGTAGATTTACCAAAGTTTTTTACTAGTAATCAACTCATCTGCTGATGGGCCCTTAGGCTGTTTCAAAATCTTAGTTGTTGTAAAATGTGCTGCTATGAATATATGGGTGCATAGGTCCTTTCTGATTGATGTTTCTGGTTTATGGGGATAGAGTCCTAGAAGTGGGATTACTGGGTCAAATGGGAGTTCCATTTCTAACTTTTGAGGAAACTCCATACTGTCTTCCACAGTGGCTGCACCAGTCAGCATTCCCACCAGCAGTGCACGAAGGTACCTTTTTCTCCGCATCCTCCTAGCACTTGTCATTTGTTGATTTGTTTATGATAGCCATTCTGACAGGTCTGAGATGGTATCTCATTGTTGTTTTGATTAGAATCTCTTGGTTGATTAGTGACTTTGAGCATGTTTTTATGTCTCTCGGCCTTCTGTATGTCCTCTTTCCAAAAGTGTCTATTTAGGTCTTTTGCCCATTTTTTATTGGATTATCTTCCTTTTGTCAAGTTGTATGAGTCCCCTATAAATGTTGGATGTTAAACGCTTATCAGAGATAACATTGGAAAATTTGTTCTCCCATGCAGTGGGCTTTCTTGTATTGATTTAAAAAATTTACAAAAATATTTTAAAAGTATTCACATGTATTAATTATGATGGAGGTGGCCCTATTTTTCATTTAGCACCTGACCTACACTCACTCCAAAGATAAATTAAATCTCTAATTCCTGAACACTTGGGAGATTCTATGGGTAAAAGTAGATTTGCCTTTTACTGATATCAACCTCTGTAGTCACCCAAGTTATAACTTCCTCCTCTAACCC